>NC_058132.1:678997103-679017575 GCF_016433145.1 Gracilinanus agilis
ACCTTTGGAGCAAAAGGATAAGGAACCTTTGGAGCGAGAGGTTAGGGAGAATGGCCAAAGGCAATTGCCAGAAAGAATGGTTTGTTTGCTCAGTAGGAGAAGTGTGCACTTCCTCCTTCCCTCCCACCTTGACATCTCAAGCAACAAGAAGAAACAGCAGATGGAAGAACATATTTACAGGAAATTGTCACGACATCAGGAAGAAGTGAGAATATTTGCTCTATTAAAAGCTCCCCAAATATTAAGACCATGCCTGAAGGGGGAAAGCAAAGCAAAGAATTAAAGCAATTTTTGTAATAATTTGGGCACCACAAAAAAAAAAAAAACAATCCAAACAACCTTTACCTGAAATGTTCAGATAATTGAGGAAAATTCTTTGGGCTTTAATTATCCAAGTAATTGCTTAAGTTCTTTAAATCCTTTTGCATGAATAGGCATAGTTTAGGAAATTTTTATTTATTCAAAATCTCTCTGATATCATCAGTCATGTAAGAACTAGAAAATGAAATTGAGATCCTATTTATTTCACTCAATGAATGCTGCTATGTGGCTTTTAGATTTACAAGTTAATTCTAAAAACAATTAATAAATAATCATTTTCCAAATTGATCTCTTCCTATGACTGAATATCAAAGGACAGGTACAGTATTAAGGTGCTTGGTGCCCCAAAACAATATAAAGCAAAACTAAACTCAAAAGGCCATTTGTTACTATGACCTGAAATAGGGGAACTTCGATTAGGGAGAACAGAGAACTGCTTTAGAGATGCATTGAAGATATGCACCAAATCTTACAGTATCCAGATTTTTAAAGGAAAAAATAAATGATATACAGATGGAAATAGATAACAAAATAATAATAGTGAAGGACTTTAATTTTCCCTTCTTAGAACTAGATAAATCTAACCAAAAAATAAATAAGAAAGAAGTTAAGCAGATGAAAAGAACTTTAGGTAAATTAAATATGAAAGATATCTGAAGTACTCCTGTACAACTATTTGAGTTTAGTTGTAGATCTAAGGCTGAGCATACACCTAATCCAAACAGTATTTTGTGACACAAAAATGATTTAGAGAACATAAATATTCTGCAAAAATCTTATTTTAATACTCATGATATTATGTAGATAATCAGCATTAGAACAAAAAAGTTCCACTAGGTATGACAAGTTAGAAAAACTTGGTTTTGAAAAGAATATGTCTTGGTAACAGATTGTGTCTGCTAAGGACCAATCTAGCTCAATATGGGAATGCATGACAACTGAGAACCAAACTGGTGAAGTTGATCAAATTAAATGCTGATAGGAACATGGAGAAACAGGCCTAATATTACATTGCTAATACAGCTATGAATTGTTTTGTGTTTTTTTTTTAAGAAAAGAAGATGGAAATATACACTGAGAGTTATAAAGCTCTTCATGTTTATTGACCTAGAGATCCTGTTATTAGGATTTGGCCCCAAGGGCATTATTGTGATGGTAAAAAGCTGTGTCTCTATGAAAATGTTCGTGGGTATTTGCTAATGACAAAATGGAAATGGCACAAATGAAATGATTAGCATAAATGGCTGGAAAGATTGTGATATTTGGATGTAATGGATCATATTGTATTATTAGAAGTGACAAATACTGAAAATATAAAGAAAACAAGGGAAATATATGAAGAGATGAAAAGAGAAGAGAACAAGAATAATATATATATATCATTACATTAAACAATAACAGCCACACAATCAAGAGAAAATAGTATCAAAGTAAAACAAATCCAAAGGGAACTTAAAAGCAGAAGATGAATATATATTAGCACACATGCATAATTTACATATTTGTAAACAAATTTAAACAATGGGGAGTTTGTGATCTTGCATATCATTTTAATTCATTTATTTATTTTTTTTTGTTGATGGTGGCAGTTATTAAGTATATAATTATATATATATGTATATATATATACCAAAAGGTAGCCTTATATGTAATGGTGATAAACTAAAGACCTTTCCAATAAGATCGGGATATCTATTATCACCACTGCTTTTTGAGATTGTGCTACCTATGCTAGCTAGGGGAGGGAGGGGGGGCGGAACCAAGATGGGGGCAGCTTGGGGGCTCAGTGAATTGAGAGACTGGCCTTGAGATAGGAGGTCCTGAGTTCAAATCTGGCCTCAGACTCTTCCTAATTCTGTGATCTTGGACAAGTCACTTAACCCCATTGCCTAGCTTTTACCACTCTTCTGCTTTAGAACCAAAACACAGTATGGATTCTAAGATAGAAGGCAAGGGTTTTTTTTTTAAAGAAAAGAAGAAATAGAAAGAATAATATAGGAGAAAGAAGGAAATTATCTTTTTCTTTTTCTCTGCAGATGCCATTATAATGCAGAGAACCCCAGAGAGCCAACTAAAAAATTAATTGAAACAATAACTTCAGCAATGTCATAGGACATAAAATAAATTCACATAAATCGTTAGCTTTTCTGAATATTACCAATAAAACCCAGCAGGAGGAAATAGAAAGAGAAATTCCATTTAAAATAACTACAAAACATATAACATATTTAGGACCTGACCTGCCAAGATATACACGGAAACTATTTGAATACAGTATTATTTACATAAAGACTGGTTCAAAATAATTGGAGAAATATGCATTGTTCCTGAGCAAAATGAGTCAATATAATAAATGTGATAGTATTACCTAAATTAACTTACTTGTAGGATACCATGCCAATCAGACTACCAAAGGATTGCTTTACAGAAAAAGGGAAGAAAATAACAAAATACATCTAAAGCAGTGGTTCCCAGACTTTTTTGGCCTACCACCCCCTTTCCAGAAAAGTATTACTTAGCACCCCCAGTCACATACTATCACCATCCCCTTACAGTTATTCACTGCCCCCAAAAGCACCTGTGGCCATCACCACTACCCTGGATCACTGCAGCTCCCACCAGGGGGCAGTGGTGCCCACTTTGGGAATCACTGATCTAGAGGAACAGAAAATCAAGAATTTCAAGGAAAATAAATTTTTTTTAAAGTGGTAAGGAAAGAAGCCATGCAGTACCAAATTTCAAATTATATTACAAAGTAGTAATCATTAATTTGTGACTGGTTATGAAATAAAGGTTAATCAATCAGTAATAATATTCAAGCAAATTCTGTTGCTTTATAAAATAATCAATTGTTTGGGAGAAAGAACACTATCCACATCCAGAGAAAGAACTGTAGAACCAGAAATGCATTAGAAAAATATATGATCAATCACGTAGTGCAATAGGGATGTGCTTAGAGTTTTGATGTTAAAGGATCACTCTACTACAAATATGAATAACATAGAAATAGGTTTTGAACAGTGAGACATATATAACCCAGAGGAACTGCTTGTTGGCTTTGGGAGGGGAGAGGAGAGAGCTGGGGGAGGGGCAGGATCAAAAATCATGTAACCATGGAAAAATATTCTAAATACTTTTTAAATTAAATACATAAAATAAAATAATAATATTCAAACAAATAAACCTAGTAACTTAGCATTCTATAAACTTAAAGATTTCAACTACTGGGGTTAAGACTTTCTATTTAAGGAAAATTGGACAACAGTCTGATAGAAATTAGGTTTAGAGCAATGCCTTATACAAAATTCTAATTTAAGCTCTAAAATAATACATGACCCATAAAGGCTGCTAGATGGCTCAATTGGATAGATAGCCAAGCCCAGAGATAGGAGGTACTGGGTTCAAATCTGACCTCAGACACTTCCAAGCTGTGTAAAACTGAGCAAGTCACTTAATTCCCAATACCTAGCCTTTACCACTCTTCTGTCTGGGAACCAATACATGGTATTGATTCTAAGACAGAAGGCAAGGGTTAAAAAAAATACATAACCTAAATATAAGGGTAAGGAAAGAAGAGTGGGCTCCAGAAGTATAGAGGATGTCCACAAGGAGAGAGAGGACCCATCTATGGCAAGAGTTGTCATTGTGTGACTTGAAGAGAGGCAGAAGTTTTTCTAGCCTCTTCTCATGCAAAACCTATTTCTATATTATTCATTTTTAAGTGAATAATCTTATAAAACCAAAATCCCAAAACATAAGCCCAAATAAATGAGTGATAAGTCATATGTTTTCATCTGCATTCTGACTCCAGCAGTTCTTTCTCTGGAGGTGGAGAGCATTCTTCGTTATAAGCCCTTCAGAACTGTTCTGGACCATTGTGTACTGATAGTAACTAAGTCTATTAGTTATATAAGTCTATTAAGTAACTAAGTCTACATTTGATCATTCCACAGTGTTGCTGTTACTGTGTACAATGTTTTCTTGGTTCTGCTTATTTCACTTCTCCTTTCAGTTAAAGCAGAAGGGGGTGTGAGTAGTGTATAGATTGGACTAGCTGACTTCTGAACCGGCATCAGTATTATTTTTAAAACATTACAGATAATGTAGAACCCTCTAGACAGAGAAAAAGCACTTTGAACTTGAATTAGCAGCAATTGTTACAAGACAGAATTGATCCACCTACATTTTTAAAGGAACTTTTGAGACAGGCAGAAATGCTACTTATATTGTTACTTTGTTTAATTGTAATTACAATTAACTTTCCAATACTTAGTGTCTCCTTTACTGAATGGGAACATGTTCTTCTTCATCCAGTGGATTGTTTCAGAGGATCCCTACCCCTTTGTCTTCTTTCCAGGAAAGTCTTGGTTTTCAAACAAGCTAATGAGTATATAATGGGAATTCAAGTTTATTAATGCACTAACTTAAAGAACAGTCACCAGCCTATGGAAGTAATAATGCCCTGCTAAGCTTTCTGTTTCAAGGTCATAATAAACTAATCAGAAACTATCCCTGGCAAGGAGAAACTAGGTCTTTGGCATTTCTTGAGAGTCTCCATAAAACAATCAAATGCTTTCAAATCTTTTTTTTTTTTTTTAACTTCCTGTCATCTATCTGGTTCCTTGTTTTTATTTTGTTTTGAACCCATACTTTCTGTCTTAGAGTCAATACTATGTATTGGTTCAAAGGCAAAAGAGCAGTAAGGACTAGGTAATGGAGATTTAAGTGACTTGCCCACACAGTTAGGAAGTGTCTGAGGCCAAATTTGAACCCAGGATCTCTCATTTCTAGACCTGGCTCTCTATCCACTGAGTCACCTTGCTGCCCCTCTACCTGATTAGTTGTTAAATAAGACTTACACAAAGGCACTTACAGAAACATGGGGATATTTGTATGAACTGATGAAAATGGAAAATGCAAAACCAGAACAATATTAACAGTGATTACAATAGCCCAACACTACAGAGAAATAGTGTTCGATTTGGGGTCAGTGAACTTGGATATGAAAGTGACCGTCTGTGTGACCTTGGGCAAGTCACTTATCCCCTTTGCTTTTAAACCATTTTATGGATGAGGAATTGCATCTTTTTAATAAAGTAAGGAGGTTGAACTAGACAGCCCCAAAAATTCCCTTGCAGCTCTAAATCTGGGATCTCAGTACCCTAATATAAATATATATATATATATATATTTTTTTTTTTTAAGAACCTAGCACTAAAGTCTCCCAAACACTGATTAATATCAATGATCAATTCCAAGGTCAGAAATCAGAGGAAGAAATAGAGAAGTGGTAGATTATGGGTATGGAATGTTGCATTCAGCTGGCACTCAATGAACAAATATATTTAAACACCTACTATGTGTCAGGCATCATGCTAGGCACTATCAGGCATGGCTACTGTGTCTATTGGTTTGTTTGTTTGTTTGTTTGTTTTTAAATTTTAAACCCTTAACTTCTGTGTATTGACTTATAGGTGGAAGAGTGGTAAGGGTAGGCAATGGGGGTCAAGTGACTTGCCCAGGGTCACACAGCTGGGAAGTGTCTGAGGCCGGATTTGAACCTAGGACCTCCTGTCTCTAGGCCTGGCTCTCAATCCACTGAGCTACCCAGCTGCCCCTGTGTCTATTGGTTTTGATTAACTGTTTTTCTTTGTTATGAGGTAGAGTTCAATTTGTGGGTGATGCAGTGTGACCACAGAAATAACTGTGGGATAAAAACAAAAGACACCAGCAAATTGTTTTAGAAAAAAGAAAGCTAGTTAATTTGCCTCAGATTTGTAGCAGAGCTTTGGGAACTTGGATGGTAATCCAGCAAAGTAGACAGAAAGAGTGGTCAGACAAGCAGGAAGAGATCGAGGAGAGAGAGCGGGCTGAGAATGCTCAGGGAGATTAATCATCTGTAAATGCTGATTTTATTTGTTGACAGCCCATGTTGTGGTGGTGGGGTTTTTTAAGAGTTAAGATTAGGGGCAGCTGGGTAGCTGGATTGAGAGCCAGGCCTAGAGACGGGAGGTCCTAGGTTCAAATCCGGCCTCAGACACTTCCCAGCTGTGTGACCCTGGGGAAGTCACTTGACCCCCATTGCCCACCCTTACCACTCTTCCACCTAGGAGCCAATACACAGAAGTTAAAGGTTAAAAAAAAAAGAGTTAAGATTAGCTGGTTAAAATCCTAGTAAATTCATACCTCCTGATGTGCATTACATCCATTTCCCTTTCGTAAGAAGGGCAAGTCCCTCCATTCTCCAGGCTGTCTGTCACTACTTTTCCTCATCTTTGAAGCCAGGGCATATAAAACAAAATGTCATTATGACAACCAGAGGCTCTCCTTTGGAGCCACTCAAACCCTTACAATCTGCTTCCAAACCCATCATTCAACTGAAACTGCTCTTCAAGGTTATCCATTGATCTCTTAATTGCCAGACCTGATGACTTTTTCTCAGTCTTCTTTCTTCTTGAACTCTCCGATGACTGACCTGCTCAGTCATCCCCTCCCCCTGAACACTCTTTCTTCTTTGGGTTTTTATGGCTTTGATCTCTCCTCAATCTCCCCCTTCCTATCTGACTGCTTTTCCTCAGTTTCCTTTGCTGCTATCCTCACTCCTCACTCTCACTCACCTTATATAGCCAAACAGTTGCCAAATCATGTTTCATTTAACTCCACAGTGTGTCTTGCATCCATCTCCTCTCTCTACCCAATTAGCCACTACTATAATTTAGGTTCCTTGTATACCTTGCCTCTGCTAGAATAGGCTCCTAATTGCTTCTCCAGCTTCTAGTCTCTCCCTCTCTCTAATCCATCTTCTGTAGAATTCCCAAACTGAAATTTCTTTCTTTCATTTATTATTTTTACCAATAACATGTAATAACAAATTTCCACATAAATTTTCCAAAGTTATATGATCCACATTGTCTCCCTTTCTCCTTTTCTCCCTACTCCTGGAGCTGGCAAGCAATTCAATCTGGATTCCAAACTGAGATTTCTAAAGCATAGATATGACCATGTCACTGCCCTATGCAGACTACATTGTCTCTCATTCCCCCCTGAATTAGCTTGTATTTATTTATATTTGGACCACCTCCTCTGAGCAAGGCTGCAGCTCCCTGCTCCCCCTCCCACCCTGTGCACCTCTTATTGTCACAAAAGATTAGGTCCCCCTGGAGAATGACTACATCAGACTCAAGGCATTGTGGGTCCACCCTCCTAAGATATAACCTCTTTGCAATATGTTTATCTTGAGATACAAATCTGAGGACACAACTCAGAGCAAAGACACTTAATAAAATGGCATGGTAAGAACATTTCCTCCATAAATCTGGGGCACACTCTCCCATAAATACACGTAGCCTATTGGAAGAGGAGTGCACTGAGACAGAAATTGTTGTTCATCCTTCATTTTCAAAGAAGACCAATGATATCATGAGGTAATATCTTGACTTACACATCAACTAGATTGAAGGGAGACAGTTACACAAAATCCACAACCCCACTCTCTCTTCCAGAGCTATCGAAGTCCAGTGGCAAGACAAAAGACAGGACACCTGATAATGGCCTAGGATGTAGAACTTGGCATCTTAAATGTCAAACCAAGCTCTAAACTCTCCATCAGTGCCTGCTTCAGCTCCCTTCATGGCCACTGGAACAAACTGTTCTTATCCACCCATTCCACTAGGGGAAGTCTTTACAGGCTTGGGGTGGACATCCCCTAATTTACCAATAAATATGAGGTCTGTTGGTTACCTTTATCCAGTTTCACTGGAGTGTGGCCACTGTGCATGCTACAGCTTCTTGGAGCCAAAGGGGAGAGCTGGGTAAAAGGTGGGCAGCAGAGGTAGATGAGAAGTCCTTGAAATGGCTTGGTATACCCTTAGAGCAGAAATAGTAATCCTGTAGGATATATGCCTGGCTAAGGCAATTTACCCCTTGGGCACTGCAGGATCCCAAAGTCTTTTCTGACCAGTTCCTCACACTCCTCAGAATGAAGACAATGTATCTTCTGGGGAAGTTGATGCTTTGGGCCTTCGTCTCCTCAGAGTTTAGCTCTCTGAGTGAGTTATTATGCTACAAATGGCAAAGAGTTGGGCTTCTCTTCCATAACTACCTTTCTTCTCAGCTGCCAGAGATGGTAGTCTTCACAGAGTTTGCTCACACTTTCTAGAGCCCTCCGGGGTTGATAGTTCTGCCAGCTAATCACTGGCTTGCCTATAACTCCAACAAGTTGATTGATTAAAGAAATAAATTAATTATCTTTTAAAAAATTGATTGAATAGTACCTCCTAAAGACAAAGAAGTGTGAGTGATACTTTCTTTCCAATTATTTGAAGTCTTGAATCCTTTTAGGTATGAATCAGTTGACTTAGATCCATATCAGGAAATTTTTCCTCTTGTCAAGACTAACAGTAATAATGGCTAGCATTTATGGAGTGCTTTATGGTTTACAAAACACTCTACATGTGCTTTTGCTTTTGATCCTCACAATCCCAGGAGGTAGGTGCTAATATTTCCCCAAATTTTGCAGATGAGGAAACTGAGGCATGCCTAGGTTACATGATTTGCCCAGGGTCACACAGCTAGGGAGTGTCTGAATCAGGATTTGAACTCAGGTCTTCCTGACTCCATATCCTGAGCTCTTTCCACTGTACTACCTAGCTGCCTGAATTTGCCTCTTGGCATCTCCCACCTATTGCTCTTGGTTTATTAAGCCTTTCAATGCCAAGGAGAATGTGTCTGACCCATCTTTCACATGACATGATTTTTCATTATTCCTTCCCTTTCGCTATGCTTACTCTGCTTTTCTTTCCTGCTAGATCATTTCAGCAGTAGAATTGTGGGTACTTCCTTCCATGGCCAGTGTGTGATTAAAAACTCAGATGTGCTTGGCCCTTCTTTTTTCTGCTCTCACATTCTAGAAAAAAGGATTCAAATGGAGTAAGTGTACAATTAATCGGTAAAAGGTTTCTAGCACCTTCCCTGAAGAGTCAATTTTCATTCTTTTCAAATGTCATAGGCCACTTTGAAAACTCCTCCTGCTCCCAGCATGCTTCCTTTGACTTGAACTCCCCCTAAATAACATCAAAGGAGGTGCCTGGACTTAGTCATCAGCTCCCTGATAAAGCGGGTCTCTTGTGAAATCTTGCTTCTCCACTCTTGCTAACACAGTACTTAATCATTCCACCATCGGTCTCTCCCCATGCTGCCAGCATACGCTTTATGCCCCTACTTTGATGACAAGCATTCTCTGCCCACAGCCCCGCTATCTGTCTTGCTTTCAGTCTTCACTGGGATAGTTTAATTGGATATCATGGAAGCATAGATTTGGAGATGGAAGAGATCTCTGAATTCATAGTCTAACCTCTCCATTTTGCATATGAGGAAACTGAGGTCTAGAAAGGTCCTCAGAGAGTTAAGGAAACTGAGTCATCAGTCACAGAGATAGAAGAATCAGAATTTGAACTCAGGATTTTTGATTCTAAATCTCTCCTTCTTTTCAATATGGCAAACTGAAATGAATATATTCTAGGTATGAGAGAGGGAAGAAAATGAGCAAAAAAAATTGTAATGACTCTTTAAATGCCAAAAGATTTAAAATTTTGTATTATTTTTGGAATAATGAATAAAATAGTCAAGATTAGGCTACTTATATATTGTTCCCCACCTTTGATGCTCCACCTCCACTCTTAAAACAATTTCTACAGATTTCATAATCACAAGACATAAAGGCAGTATGGTCCAATGGAAAGGGAAATGGATTTGGAATGAAAGGACCAAGTTTTGAATCCCAGTCCTATTACTTAATACCTGTGTGACCTTGGGCAAGTCTGTTCATCTTCTGGGGGTAGGGGGGTGTCTCAATTTCCTCCTTTCCAAGGTTCTAAATTTTTGTTGCTATGATTTTTATGTGAAACTATTTAGGGCAGAGGGGAACAGCTAAGTGGCTCAGTGTTCAAATATGGCCTCAGACACTTCCTAGCTGTGTGATCCTGGAGAAGTCACTTAACTCCCATTGCCTAGCCTTTATTGCTCTTCTGCCTTGGTACCAATACACAATATTGATTCTAAGACAGAAGTTAAGAGTTTAAAAAAAAAAAACATGTATGTGTGTGTGTGTGTGTGTGTGTTTGTGCATGAGAGAGAGAGAGAGAGAGAGAGAGAGTCTGTGTGTGTCTGTGTATATATACAGATATCCTTTCCACATCAAAACTTTCCTCATCTGATGGAATACTATTGTGTTATAAAGAATGATGAACTCCTTGCCTCCCATAAGAACTAGAAAGACCTCCATGAACTGATGCAGAGTGAAATAAGCAGAACCAAGAGAACATTCACAGTAACTAAAACATTGTGGGATGATCAAATGTAATTGACTCTACTACTAAAAGCAATGCAATGATCCAGGATAGAGCTGAGGTACTTATAAGAAAAAAATGGTATCCACCTCTAGAGAAAGAGCTGTAGGAGTAGAAATCCAGAAAATACTTTATCACTTGTTTATATGGGTATATGATTTGGAATTTTGGTTTTTAAAAGATTACTCTATTACAAAAATGAATAGTATGGAAATAGGAATTGAGTGATAATACATGTATAACCCAGAAAAAAAAAAAAAAGAAAAAACAACTTTTGCCATCAAGAGTTTTGATATATCATGAGTCAGCAAAAGAAATTAAATGGGAATTTGGGGAGAGATTTGCAGAAGTCACAGTCAACAAGTGAAGTCTAGCAGGCAACATAGAAAAAGTTTAGAAACTCAGAAATGCAAAAATATATGCATAGGATTGTATAATAACAACATATTGTCCAAATACTTAACCCAAATTTTACTATAAGGTTCTATAAACACTCCCTAAAAGAAAAAGAAAAAAATTCAGACTTCTTCTCTGGCACAAAAGGAAGCCCCTAACCTCTGCAATGTGGAAGGGACAGTCCCAATGCACTGAGAATAAAGGATCTATGAATAAAATATAAGTGAAGAGACATGGGAGGCAACAAGGTTCTAGCAGAAAGATCCTAGATCTTAGATCCCAACTCTGCCACCTCAAAGGTCCCTTCCAAATATAATATCCAAGATCCTTTGACTTACCCATGGACCTGGAGTCAAGAAAACTCATTTTCCTGAGTTCAAATCTGGCTTCAGACACTTACTAAGTGTGTGACGTGGGCGAGTCACTTAACCTTGTTTGCCTTGGTTTCCTCATTTGTAAAATGATCTGGAAATTGAAATGGCAAAAGCCTATCCTGTATCTTTGCCAGGAAAACCTCGAATAGAGTCACAATTTTCAGACACAATTGAAATGACTGAACAAAAAGAAAATGTGCCAGGCCCTACATACACTAGTCCTGGAGGCTACAAAAACAAATGAAAAAATAAAACAAGTCTCTGCTAGAAGCAGGAGCTTACTTTCTACCAGAGGAGACAAATACACACAAAAACCACCCAGATAGACATGCATCATAGAGGCGTGTATGTCTAGTTGGGGAGATCTATGTGGGGTATATTGGAAAAGAGGGAGGAGGTGATTTTTGAGGATAAATGGATTAGTAGTTGGGAAAGGGAGGAATGAGGAAAGGCCTCAAGCATAAACTGGCTTTTTACCCTTAAAGGAAATTAGCAATTCCAAGAAATGGAGGTAAAGGCCTAATTCATTCCAAGCAGGTCGGGCAACCAGGTCAAAGACTTGGAGATGAAGGATGGAATGTTGTGTCTAAGAACCAGTTGCAAAACCAATATAATTGATCCACAGAGTTCATGAAGGAGAAGAGTGTATAGCATAGCTGAAAACATAAATGAAATTTATATTTGATCCTAGAGGTAATAAGGAGCCATTGGAATTTGTTGAGTAGGAAGGTGATGTAGTCAGACCTGCACTTTAGGAAAAACACTTGCACAGCTGAGTGGAAGATGGATCAGACTAAAGAGACTTGAGACAGAGACTATAAAGAATCCATTTAAAAAGGGGACCCAGTGGGCAGCTAGGTGGCTCAGTGGACTGAGAGTCAGTCCTAGATACAAGAGGTCCTAGGTTCAAATCTGACCTTAGATACTTCCTAGTCGTGTGACCCTGGGCAAGTCACTTAACCCCCATTGCCTAACTAACCCTTACCTCTCTTCTACCTTGGAACCAATATTGATTTGGAACCAATTGATACTAAGATGGAAGGTAAGAGTTTTAAAAAGCAGGGGGCAATACAGACTTCTCCCTATTTCATACCAGCTACTCTGCTTTTGGACTTCTCTGAATTTTTCTGTCATACCTTCATGTCTCCATAAACTCACCATTGGGAAATCTCATTTTTTTTCTTTTTTTTTTAATAGTTGAATTTTATCTTTATTCCAATAACAAATTTACACATGAGTTTTCCAAAGTTCATGTTGTCTCCCTCCTGCCTCCTGGAGTTGACAAGCAATTCAACCAGGTTATACTTGCATTATCACTGGAAACATATTTCCATATTATTAATTTCTGTAAGAGAATAATCTTATAAAACCAAAACCCCAAATCATATACCCAAATAAACAAGTGACAGATAGATCATGTTTTTATCTGCAGAAAAATATCATTTTCTGCAAGATTGAATCAGCCTTAGTATTTACATCTCTCAATACTCTCAGCCCCTCTGTTTGGACCCTCTTACTGGAAGGCATGGTCATGAGCCCCAAAACCTCATTTAAAGAGAGGTCCCAGCAGTCTTCTCCCCATTTATCAATAGTGGTACTGCTTTTGGATGTGTTTGTATTTCTCCAAAATGCCCCTTTGATGGGTACTTTTTTCCCCTCTCTCCTTCCTCTTAACTTTTCAGTATGTCGTCTCCCCCTATTAGATTATAAGCTCCTCTGGAAAGATCTGCTTGAACTGATGCAGAGTGAAACAAGTAGAACCGGGAGAACACTGTTCACATTAACAGCAATATTGGACAATGCTCAACTGTGAAAACTTGGCTACTTTCAGCAATACACCAATCTGGAACAATCCTGAAAGACTTATGACACAGAATGCAATCCATCTCCAGAAAAAGAACCGTCAGAGTCATCTTTCACAGCACTGTATTTCTCGTTCTGTTTTGGGGTTTTGGTTATATATGAGCATGCTCTTACAACAGTGACCAATATGGAAGTCTGTTTTGCATAATAATAAAAATGAAGAAAAAAAAAGAATGAAGATTCAAGGATAACACCAAGTTTTTGCACCTGGGAGCCTGGGAAGACTGTGGTGCCCTCAAAAGTGACAAAGAGATTCAGATTTCAAAACCCTTTGTAGGGGCAGCTGGGTAGCTCAGTGGATTGAGAGTCAGGCCTAGAGACAGGAGGTCCTGGGTTCAAATCCGGCCTCAGACACTTCCCAACTGTGTAACCCTGGTCAAGTCACTTGACCCCCATTGCCCACCCTTACCACTCTTCCACCTAGGAGCCAATACACAGAAGTTGAGGGTTTTAAAAAATAAATAAATAAATAAAGCCCTTTGTAGCCCTGACCCCCTCCTACCTTTCTAGTCTCCTTTAACCTCAATCCCCAATGTGTATACTTCTATCCAGTGGCCCTAGACTGCTGGTTTTTCCCCAAATAAGACACTCCATCTCAAGACTATTCCCCACCCCACTGCCCATGCCTGGAATGCTCTCCCACCTTCACTGACTAATGACCTCTCTGGCTTCTTTTAAGTCTCAACTCAAACCTCACCTTCTATATAGGAAGCCTGCCCGGAATTCTCTTAATCCTTAGAGGGCTTTCCCTCTTTTTTAATTATTTCCTATTTGTCCTGTTTATAATTTGCTTTGTATGTATTTTTTTGCAAGTTGCCTACCCTACCCCCACACATACACTAGATTATAAACTCCTTGAGAGTAGAGACCAAGTAAATACCTACTGCTTAATTATATTACTAACAGCAGGTCTAGTTTACGAATGAATCCAAAAGGACCTAGAATGAACTGAGTAGGTATTTAATCTAATTAAGATGTTTGATTTCGACTCAATAAATCATGGTTTAAATCCAAAAACACCTTATCGCACCAATCAATTTAAATATAAATATAGCCTTTATACATGCCCTTACAGGAGTATTTATTTATTATTTATTTGTCTCTTTTGGTTTCCCCAGGAAATAGTGCCTAGCACATAGAAGGTGTTTAATCAAAGTTGATTCATTGATTAGTTAATTAGGCATCCTAGACTCTATTATATTCTGCCTCCAAAATTCAAGATCTAAGATCAGTGATGACAAACCTTTTAGAGATGAAGTGCCATGCCGGCCCCCCTTACCCTACACAGGGGAGGGAGAAAGCCCTCCCATGGGGCTGCTGGGCACACGGATGGGGAAAGTGAGGAATATCCTCAGCAAGTGTAGATGGGGAGGGGAGTGTCCTGAGCTCTCAGCTCCTCTCTAGCTCTGCCACCTGTGAGCCACCCACCTTACCTACTGTGCTCTCCCATTGGGCTGCTGGGCAAGGGGCAGGTAATGTGAAAAAATATCTTCAGGCACAGTGGAGAGGGGGAGGGGAGTAGCTCCACCCAAATCCCTCTCCCTTTTTAGTAAAGGAACTGGGGAGTGGGAGTGGGATGGAGGCTAGCTGAGTTACCACAGAGAGTACTCTCCATGCCATCTTTAGCACCTGTTCCATAGGTTCACCATCACTGATCTACATGGATTTTTGCCTGGAGCAGGAAACTGATGGATTGGGAATTGGGGAAAGGGTGTTGCCATTTTCCTAAGGGAAAGAAGGATTGAGGATTGGGGTGAAGGGTGTTGCCTTTTTCCTAAGGGAAAGAAGAAGGATTGGAGATTAAGGAAAGGGGTGTTGCCATTTTCCTAAGGGAAAGAAGGTTCCATCCCCTCCTTTACATGCTGGTTTCCTTTCCATTTTTTCCAAATGCTCCAGTTTAGATTCTTTTCCTTTTCACTATGCCTAAGGCAAAACTGAAAGAGTGAGCAGAATTTGCAGAAAGAAAGATTTCAGCTGTCTGAAAGGGCAGTGACCAGTGAGTCAGAGCCTGCAGCCCACCCCTCCCCCTTTTTGTTTTGGGTGAAACAAAGTAAGCTGCACGGAAAGGAGCAGGCATGACTAAGAGAACAGAAAGGACCAAGGAACAACCTTTCTTAAGTATTTACTATGTTCCAAGCATTGTGCACTTTACCAATATTCTCCTATGCGTTGGGTTAACCATGGGGACATCATCTGTCCCCTGAACCCCACTCATAAGCCAAACTCCTCAAGGGCACCGCCATCCTGCCATTCACTGGAGTGGTTCACAACCTTGAACTCCTCTTCAACTCCTCATTCGCATTCACTGCACAGATCTAGTCAGTTCCCAAATCTTGACCCTTCTCCCTCCACAATGTTTCTTACTTCTGGCACCTTCTTTCCACTCACACAGTCAACACCCTAAATCAAACCTTCATCGCCTCTCCACTGAGCTCTAGCAATAACTAATTGGTTTGCCAGCCTCAACTCTCTCCCCACTTCAATCCATCTTCTTCTCAGTTGCCAAAGTGATTTACCTAATGTGAAGAACTGACCAAGTCACTCTCCCTCCTCCACAAACTTCAGCGGCTTCCTATGGACTCTAGAATTAAATATTATTTAAATGTCTTATCCTTTTACATTTTATTTTGGGGTGACTTTATAATGTAGATCCTACATTAGTACAATAGCACATGTATACAATTTTACATAAGCAAATATATACACAAGTGCTCATCAAAAACAACTTTTGTTCCAAAACTCTAAGATGAAGCTCTACAGTACAAGAAAAATTATACTTATTAGGGAACAAGGAGAGCAAACATTTTTTTTAACCCTTACCTGCCTTCTTAGAGTCAATACTAAATACTGGTTCCAAGGCAAAAGAGCAGTAAGGAATAGGCAACTGGGATTAAATGACTTGCTCAGGGTCATCCAACTAAGAAGCACATGAGGCCAGATTTGAACATAGTACCTCCCATCTCTCAGCTTGGCCCTCTATCCAATGAGCCACCTAACTTCCCCCTTGAACCAGCATTTATTAAGTGCCTACTAATTAGTCAATAGATATTATCAAGTGCCAAGAACTATGCTAAACACTGGAGATCAAACAAATAAAAAGAAAGATAGTTCCTGCCTTCACTGAGTTTGCAGTCTAAAGGTGGGATACAGTAGCTAAATAGAAGCTGAAACCTGGAGGTAGAAGGAAGAAGATACTCAGATTGGGGCATGGTGGAGTTGAGTCTAAGGAGTCCAGTGGTGGAAAAATGGAGAGATGATTAATCTAATGGCCTTCTTTAAGTGGAGGCTTTGGCAAAAGACCTTTGTTATGCTCTCCAACCTTACAATGAGAGGGACAGAGGGGACTGAAAGTACTAACAAGGAGTGAGTCTCAAAACCGGTGCAATCTTATAAGATGCTAAGTTTCTCTGGGAGCACGATGGAGTCTAGGTTGATGGGTCTACTACATGCCTTGCACTGTGCTAAGCACTGTACAAATATTATCTCACTTAATCCTTACAAAAAAAAATCCTGAAAGATATTGTGATCCCCATTTGCAGTTGAGCAAACTAAGGCATATAGAGGTTAATGATTTGTCCAAGACCACGCATCTAATTAGTGTCTAAGGCAGGATTTGAACTCAAGTCTTCCTAACTCCAGCCCCAGGGCTCTGTCCACCTCATCCCTTTGTCTATTAGGAATTCTTTATATTATATTCCTGTATTGCCTATTAAGAGTTCCTTATGGGGGCAACTGGGTAGCTCAGTGGAGTGAGAGTCAGGCCTAGAGACAGGAGGTCCTAGGTTCAAACCCGGCCTCAGCCACTTCCCAGCTGTGTGACCCTGGGCAAGTCACTTGACCCCCATTGCCCACCCTTACCAATCTTCCACCTATGAGACAATACACCGAAGTACAAGGGTTTAAAAAAAAAAAGTTCCTTATGCTACTGAAACCATGAATCCTGCCCAAAACAAAAATTATTAACAACAAAAAATAAAGCAATGTCCTCAATTAGAAGTAGAATTAGAAATTATTAGAAAATTAGAAAAGTGTGAAGACAATGACATTGCCAGGACAACTTCTTATCACCTTGATAAGGATCCCATCTCTTCAGCCAAAGAGCCATTTAGTATGAGAGCTACAGCTTTATCCAACTACACATCCCCCAGGCAGGATTCAAGCCTTGAGCCCCAAACACTTGAAGGGAAGGTCAGTGGTGTGATTGTAAGACCAAAGGCTAAATACTGCCCCCAAATTCCGAAAGTGCCTCTGAGGAATACACAGACACGTCCTGACCAGAAAGGCTGTGGCTTTATTTAAGGAAGGCAGTGACTGATTCCGGCTATAGGATATAGTGAGAGCATTTACTCTTCTAGTATAAGAGAAACTATTTAAAGAGACAATCTTTAGCTTGTGTCATTTGTCCATCTTGATGTTCCCCTCTGAAACCCAAACCTCAGTTTAACTCTTAACTCCGTGGCACCTTGATCACTTTTCTGCTGCCTCAGTTTTATCATTGGTCAGATGAGGGAAGTAGCTACCTTTCCTACCTTACAGGGTTGTCATGGATAGCAGCATTGTGTTGCAGACAGAGTGGGGTTCAAATCGCCCCCCTCAGCCGCTAGCTATGTAAGTCAAGTAACCTTCTTGAGACTCAGTTTACTCATCTGTAAAATAGGTATTATAGTTCTTCAAAGGGTCATCATGAGGCTAAAATAAGATAATTTTGCAAGTGGTAAGGCACTACATAAATGCCTGTGATGATGATAATGATGATGAAAATAAAATGGTCCCTTGACCCTACATTCTCTCCATCCCTTTCTCTCTGTCTCTCTTTTTCCTTGTCTCTATCTTCATCTCTCTCTCTTTCTCTCTCCCCACATTATAACAATTGGTCCCAAGAGAGTATGGAACTATACACTTGTCTATTTGTCTCAATGAATGAATAAATGAATGAATGAATGAAAGTCTCTCTTCTCCACCTTCTGGTTTCTTTTACTTCCTTCAAGTTCCAAAGCTAAAATCCCACATGCTACAAGTAGCCTTTTCTAATCCTAATTCTACCCTTGATTCTAGTGTCTTTTTCTATTTTTTTAATTTCAGTTTATTTTATATATAGTTTGTTTGAACATAGCTATTTATATGTTGTCTTCCCCCATGAGATTATGAGCTCCTCAAATGGAGAGATTTTCTTTTCTTTCCTTGTATCCTCAGCCCTTACTTAGCACAGTGCCTGGTGCCTAGTAGGTGCTTCACAATTGTTTGCTCTTTGAATGAATGAATGAATGAATGAATGAATGAATGAATGAACAAAGGATATCTCTACTATCCAAAGCACTAACACCAACTCCACCAGTTAGATCAGTCTCATACAAAAAAACCCAATTTGGCTAGAAATCAAAATTATAAATTTGTTATAATAGAAGATATTTAAAAGAGGGAAAAGTTTCATATTCCTTCTTGGTACCAACACAGCACCTTGTATACAGTAGATATTCATTTGTTTCTCAAATTGCCAAGCAATTTGGGACTTGGGAGGTTAGAGGACCCAAGTTGAATCCCAGCTCTACCATTAGTTACGTATTCTTGGGCAAATTACTACACCTCTCTCAGTCTTAGTTTCTTCCTCTGTATAATAAAGAGATCAGGATAGATGATCGCTTAAGTCTCTACTAACTCTAACACACTGTGATTGTGGTGACTCTAATATAGCCTAACTTCACTTGCTAACTAAGATGGCCATGGGTAGAACTATCCTGAACCTGAAAAGACTAAAGAGGTTTGTCAGAGATGAAAGTAAAATTGCTATTCAGCAGTCCCCCAAAGGACTTCTGCCTTGAGGAGAGAGGAGAGTATGATAGATATATTTTATGTTGTTAAGTTCTTGCTAATGCAAACTTATGGATCTTTTAAGTATTTCTTTAAATACTTAAATTTATTTAATATACATACAATATATATAATATAAAATATATATATAATATAAATATATATATAAAATACAAAAAGTATTTAAATTTCTTTAAATACTTAAAGTAAGCTTTAAGTATTTCTGTAGTGGAAGAAATAAATAGCTGTCCCATACTTTATCAACTTTGTACATTGAGCATCTTTCTAGAAGGAATCTTGTTAGCCCTTATGGAGTGACTGTACACAGAAGCCATCCCTAAGCTTTGTTTTAGATACTTTTTCTGGAGTTTTGAGGGTGGAGGGGCATGGAGAGTGCATTTTGAGGAAAACCTGTTCCTCTCTCTTTGGAATTAGGACTGAACCCAAGTTATGTGAGTCCAGAGCAGGATCCTCTTTGAGAAAAGGAGTCTCCCAGGCTTCAAGTGACAAGTGTTATTCATAAACAGTAGAAGTCACCCCATAAAGATAATACTCGGTAGAGCTCCTCTGATAACTTTCTGGGACTCCAGAGACCTGGGTGACTCAGTGCTGAAGAGCTTGGGTTTTGCAATGATGATGCAATCCTTTATTGATCACTGAGCAGAGAGAGCCAGTGATTACATTGATTTTGAAAAGAACATGATCAAATGGACATTTTTAATTAAGTAAAACTAAAAATGTTTTGCCCAAATAAAACTTATACAGTTAAAATAAAAAGAAAAACAGTTAAACTGAGGGAAATGTTTTACAGCAAATTTCTCTAATAAAGGTCTCATTTCTAAGACATATAAGAAACTAATTCAAATTTACAAGAACAAGAACCATTCCCCGAGACATAAATATTCAAAACGTACCAACAGGCAGTTCTCAAGAGAAGACTTCCAAGCTATCTATAAACACATGGGAAAAAATGCTCCAAATCACTAATAATTAGAAAAATGCAAATTAAAGTAACATTGAGGTTCCTCCTCAAACACATCAGATTGACATAGATAACAAAAACAGAAAGTGACAGGAGTAGCTAGGTGGCTCAGTGGATAGAGCTCTAGGCCTAGAGATGGGAAGTCCTAGGTTCAAAAGTGGCCTCAGATACTTTGTAAGTCTGTGACCCTGGAGAAGTCACTTAACCCCAATTTCCTAGCCCTTACTGCTCTTCTGCCTGATTCTAAGACAGGAGGATTTTTTAAAAGAAAGGAAAGAAAAGGAAAAGAAAAGAAAAAGAAAAAGGAGAGGAGAAGAGAGGAGAGGAGAGGAGAGGAGAGGAGAGGAGAGGAGAGGAGAGGAGAGGAGAGGAGAGAAGAGAA
>NC_058132.1:679031070-679120776 GCF_016433145.1 Gracilinanus agilis
GGTGGTCGCTCCCTGGCCTGGTGTGCGTGCGGCCGCCGCGAGCCCCCCTGCCGGCCCGCTGCCCCTCCCCCGCCCCGTCCCCCGGAGACGCACGGCGCAGGCGCGGAGCCAGGCGGTGAGTGCGGGCCGCGGCAGGGCCGGGCTGGGGGAAGTGGAGGGTTGGTGCGGGGCCAGGACCGGGGCTGGGACCGGGGCGGGCCTAGGCCTGCGCGGGCGGCCCCCGGGGCGAAGGCCAGGGCGGGCCAGGGCCTGCGCGGGCGAGCGGCGTGGCATGGCGTGGCGCGGCGTGGCGTGACGCCCTCCCCGCGGCCGGCCGGCGGACTCAGCGCGTGGCCTCCTCCGGGTGTGACCTAGGCGCCCACGCTGCACGGGGGCCTGCCGTGCGGGGCCTCAGTTGCCCCATCTGCAGAGTGGGTGCACAGAGCGCGCGCCCATTGTACAGATGGGCAAACTGAGGCAACCTGGAGGGACAGTGCATGACCCAAAGCGCCGGACTGGGGCCCAGAAAGACTCGAATCTAGGGCCAGTCTCAAGCCCTCGCTAGCTGTGACCTCGGGCCAGCCCCCGAACCGTCGTGCGCCTCAGTGTCCCCTTCTGTAAACTGGGGCCGCACTAATACTTGACTCCGACACCCGCGAGCTGTGTAGCCCCGGGTAAGTCTGTCACCCCGCTTCCCTGCCTCAGTTTCTTCCCCTGCGCCACGTGCACGACGATAACCCCGCCCCCAGAGTGGCCATGACCCTCGGGAGGTTGCAGGTAAAACCTTTGGCGGAACTGAAAGCCTGTGAGCTAGCTGTAATTGTTGTTCATTGATATTCGTTAATTAATTACTATTATAATGACTGTAAGGCTGCGCCAATCTCCTGTAGTAGAAACCAGGTCAGAACTTGGGTCCTCTGACCCCGACGCTGTGGGGCCCCCCTCCCCTACACTAGAGGGCTTTGTGAGCCTGAACCTCCTTAAACGGGAGCTGAGGTTGTTAGCGCCATCCTCTTCTCCATCGTGGCCTCATCATCCCTGGAAGCGCTTTCCACCGAGCCCAAAGGCCTGGCCAGCCCCTGCCTTGCAGGGGACAAGCCATTAGTCCCAGAGTGTTCCCTGAGTGCTTCACGGGTGGCAGCCTCTGAGCCTAGGGCTAGGATACAAAGATAAAAGATAAAACCCCAGGCCCAGGCCCATGCAGGGTGGCTGGGAAATGATAACTGTATAGCAAAGGTAGCTACAATGTAAATGCAAGTAATCCTCCAGGAAAAGCGCCAGTCAGAGGGAGGAGGAAGAACAGGGAAGCCTAGGATATGGAACTGAGGAGGGAGAGCATTCCTACAGGAGGAACAGCTGATGCAAAGGTAGGGAGTCTGGAGAGTGGTTGTGAAGAACAGAGTAGGAGGGTGTCATCGGATCCTAGAATGCGTGGAGGGGAGTCAACCATAGGAAGCCTGGAAGGGTAGGACCTTGCCAGGTCACTGAAAATTTTAAATGCCAAATGGAGGAATTCATGTTTTATCCTGGAAGTAATAGGGAGCCATCGGAGCTTAACAGTCTGATTTTATCAAATGCACCCTAGGGAGAATCCTTTGACAGCTGAGTGGAGGATGGAGTAGAGTGGGGAGAGACAGTACAACAACACCCAGCAGAAGGGCATTGTAAGTAGCTCTCCTCTCTGAGCCTCCTAGAAAGGGAGGACCACAGGGCCACTTATGGTCATGTGGAATTTTGGCCGGAGGCCCTTCCCTGCAGACACTGAGTAAGTAGCAGGTGACCTTGGACAAGTCACTTAACCTCTGCCTCAGTTTCCTCAACTGTAAAATAAGAATAACAATAATAACACCCACCTGCCAGGGTTGGTGAGAATCATTTGAGATATTTGGAAAGTATTTAGCACAGTGCCTGGCACATCGTAGGTGCTTAATAAATGCTTATTTCCTTCCTTCCAATATATAGTGGCTCTATCACCAAAAAGAGGTTGGCCAGGAGCCTGTGGAAATGGACATTCTGGACTCCAGTGGTAGCTTAATGAGTGGGTGTTGAGGAGTTTCTGAGTTGGAAGCCTGCCGCTTGTCAGAGAAGCAGCAGCACTGCAGTGTGGTGACTGAAGGGCCTAAGGAAGCCTCCCAAGTCTTGTTCTGACCTGCAGGATAGTCTGGACCTTGTGGGCATTCACACACTGCAGGTCAGAGGCAAAAGGAAGCCCCCTATTTCTGCAGCATCACAAAATCAGTTTCCTTGTCTAGAAGAACATAAAGCATGTGATGAGCTTAAGAATAAGAGACTGTGTGACCATGGGCAAGTCACTTAGCTTCATTCTTTAACCCTTGCCCTTCTGTCTCAGCATTGTTACTAAGACAGGTTGGAAGGGTTTAAATAATGATACTAATGTCCAGAGCTTTGCCTTTTGCCTCCCCACCTGCTTTTAATCCCTGCTTCCTTCTTTACTACAATGGGGCCTTGGACCATTCAGCAGTGGTTCTGTTCAAGCATTTATTGAGCACCTATTATGTGTAAGGTTCTATAAAAAGCCAGTCTGGTAGTCAGAAAGCCATGAATTCAAGTGCTACCTCTGATAGATACTAACTGTATCCCCACACTAGTGAAATCAGATTTGGTGCTGCCCATGTGCAGGAAGGGAACTGGGCTAAGCACAAGGGATTGGAAAATGAGCCAGTTCCTGTCCTCCAAGAAAATGAGATTCCTTTTTTTTTGGAGGATGAGGGGAGATGCAACATGGAAACCAATACAGTAACTGAGGAAAAGGGACAGCATTAATTGGGGGATCAGGAAAGGCTTCCTATAGCTAGTAGAACCTGGATGAAAGCAAAGGATTTTAGAAACAGAGGTGAGGAGGGAGAGAAAGAGAGCAATCCTTGGATGAGGCTAGCCTGTCCCAAAGACATGCTGGTCAGAAAAGGAATGCTGAGTTTCTGCAAAGACCAAGTCAGCTCCTCTGGCTAGAGGAGAGTGTTTGAGGTGAGGAATGATTTAAGAAAAGTCTAGAAAGGTAGCCTGAAGCCAGCTTTTCAGGGGCTTTCAGTTTGTGTTTTTTTTATCTGAGCTGGGGAGTGGTACCACCAGGCCTGAGCTTTAATATTGTTCCTAAAAATAATAAGAAAGGAAACCTACAGCCATATAGAGGGTGAATTGGTGAAGGAAAAGAAAAAAAAAAGCAAGAAGACCTAGAGGAGGCTGTTGAAATAGTTGAGGGCAGAGAAGGGCCTGAACTAGAGTGGTGACCATGTAAGAACTGAGAAAGGGACAGTGTGAGGGCTATCGGGATGGTAGGATCCGTGAGACATCCCAAGATGTGGAAAGGAAGGGCTCAGAAGCCTCACTGAGCTCGTGACCTGGGTGCTGGATGGGAGTTGGTGCCTTCAAAAGCAATAGGCAAGTCTGAGGGAAAGCCAAGTGTATTGGGGGTTGGGAGTGGGGGTCATGAGCTCTCTCTCGAATGTGTTTTTGTTGGGAAATTTGCAAGATGTTCAGGTGTAAATGCGCAGTAGTTAGCGATACTAATTTTGAGGTTAAGTTACCAGAAAGGCCAAGCTACTTTCTGAGACTCAATTTCCTCTTTTTTTCCCTTTAAACCCTCACCTTCCATCTTAGAATCAATACTTTGTATTGGTTCCAAGGCAGAAGAGCACTAAGGGCTAGGCAATGGGAGTTAAGTGACTTGCCCAGGGTCACACCGCTGGGAAGTGTCTGAGATCAGATTTGAACCCAGGGCTGCCGCGCCCCCCCCCCCATCTCTGGGCCTGGCTCTCAATCCACTGAGTCACCTCACTGCCCCTCCTCATTTGTTAAATGAGCTATTTGTCTTAGACGATCTCCGAGGACCCTCCTGCCTCTAACATTTAGGATTGGGGTTGTTTGGAGCTGCTGCCCTCCTTCCTGTTTGCAGAGGCTTCTTGGTGCTTCGTTGATCTTTGGATCAGCACAGAATTGGAACCCAGAACCCCCCATCTCTAGGCCTGGCTCTCTAACCATTAAGCCATCTTGCTGCTTCTGTTGTATTGCCTCCTGATCCATTTTCTTCTCCCTCTTTGTGGCAATCTTTACAGGATCCATTTAGATCCTGTCCCAGGGGGTTCTCTGAGCGCTGAACTAGAAATGCTCGTCTCCCACTTTTCTGAGGGGCTGGAGCAGGTGTACTTCCCACTAACCACACTGGGCGGTGCGTTTCCTGGGCTCAGAGATGGGCCTTTTGCTGGGGGTGCACACAGGGCTGTGAGGAAGCGAATATGAACCAATAGGAAGCACCGGCTGAGTGCTGAGCATTATGGATACCCCAAAACCCCATTGCTACAATGCTGTAGGGTTTCCTGAGCTCTTTTCTTTAAAGTACTTAAAGAAGCAAAGAGTACAAACATCATTTTCCACATTTTAAAGAGGAAGTTGTTATGCGGAGAGGTTGTAACCTGCCCAAGATTAGGTAATATGAGAGCCCAGATTCTCTCCCAGGTGCTGGGAATCCAGATCTTTTCTGGTGGAGGTTAGGAGGGCCAGAGGGGAGGCCCCATCCAGAGCTTGGAGGTCTGAAGCACCAGCAGTGTCCTGGGGTGTCTACAGGAGCCCGTCCCAGAGTCGCCTCTTTGTATCCAGGGCTCCCGTTAGTGGAAATTGAGTAACAATGAAGTCTCCCCGAGTTTGACAACAGTAACCCAGGCTTGCACATAGTGGATACTTAGTAAATGTTTGTGGCACTTCCCTGAAGTTGGCCGTAGAATGAATCTGTAAATGAGTCGTGCAGACAGAATGACTGGAGGAGTCGAGAGGAGTCAGGGGTCACCCAAGGCTGCCTGGGTATGGTCAGAAGCACAGGGATGGGGAGCCTTTCACACGTGTCAAGACCTATTTCCATATTACTGATAGTTGCACTGTCTACATCCCCAGTCCTATCCCCATCAACCCAGGTGTTCAAGCTGTTATTTTTCTTCTGCATTTCTACTTGGGGAATCTTTTAGAGGTGGAGTGCCAGGCCCTGCCCCCAGACCAAGTGCCGTGCCCATGCCCCCTCAGATCAAGTGCCGTGCCCATTCCCCCCAGACCAAGTGCCGTGCCCATGCCCCCCAGACCAAGTGCCGTGCCCATTCCCCCCAGACCAAGTGCCGTGCCCATTCCCCCCAGACCAAGTGCCGTGCCCATGCCCCCCCAGACTAAGTGCTGTTCCCCTCCCCCCCTCAGTACCTAGCAAACTGCTCCTCCCACTTTACATCACCCAGGGGAGGTAGGAAGCACTCCTATTGGACTGCTGGGAAGATGGCGGGTCATGTCAGGCAAGGGGAGTAAACAAGCACTCTGCTCCCCTGTAGTTATATGAGCTGTGATCCCCTCAAACCTAGGGGGAAAACCCCCAGCTTACAGGAAAAACCCCTTATATATAGGAAAATATAGCCTTCGGATTAAATGACATCATCCTGACACATTCACCCCATCATGTTCCAGCCTTCCTGAAGGGGGTATCCTCCAAATTTACCTTTTTTTTTTTTTAGCAAATGGTCAAGTTTTGAGTCAGGTTCTAATCTGGATGCAGGGCTGATTGGGAGATGGACAAGCCACTATTGTGTTTTCCAGAGCTTCTAGCCCACCTGCTTTCCTCTGGCAGGCACCCCTTTGAATGCAAACTGAACAGGCTAGTAAGAACTGAGAGGACTAAGAATGCAAATTAAAGCCTGCCCCCCCAAGTTTGCTTGTGAAAGAAACTGGGGAAGGGAGCTGGAGAACAACAAAGAGACTATTGGCCTCCCCCTCAGGTGCCTAAAACTTATTCCTAAATCTCTAGACTACAGTTTTGAACATTTTAAAAGTACAAACTCAAAAGACATCCCCAAATCCCAAAAATACTTTGTATAGTAAAGACAAGACATAAGTTGTTTCTGTCTCCTCAGGCCAAAGGTAATGAAGAGGCCATTGTGTTCTGAATGGGGTGGGGCAATCTTGTCTCAGAAGAGACCCTACTAGCTCCTAATGGGGAGAGGGGGAGGACAGCAGCCCTGTGGCTCCTCGGTGGCTGGGTCCTTGGCATATGCACCCATAGAGAGCTCTAGGCGTGCCATCTCCAGCACATGTGCCATAGGTTCGCCATCACAGCCCTAACAGAAAGAATGGGCCCTGGGCAGCTCTGGGGCACCATGAATTGAGTGCTGGGCCTGGAGTTGGAAAGACACATCTTTCCTAGTTCAAATAGGGCTTCAGGCATTTCTTAGCTGTGTGACCCTGGACACACCACTTTAACCCTGTTTGCCTCCATTTATTCATCTGTCAAATGAGCCGGAGCAGGAAATGGCAAACCATTCTATTATCTGCCAAGAAAACCCCAAATGGGGTCATGAAGTCAGGCACAACTGAACTACAACAGGGCATCTTGGCAGCGTAATAGATAATAGTATTGGGCTTGGAATCAGGAAGACCCAAGTTCAAATTCAGCCTCTTTTCCTAGCCGTGCCATCCTGGACAAGTCACTTTATCCTGTTTGCCATGGTTTCCTCATCTGTAAAATGAGCTGGAAAAGGAAACATCAGATTACTCCAGTATCTGCCAAGAAAACCTCAAAAGGGGGCCACAGAGTCAGACATGACTGGAAACAACAAAAAATACATAGGATCCTGGATAAAGATTGAGCTAGAAGTTTTTGGTCACCAAGAATTAACACACTGCTAACCAATGTACTAGAATCTATGTATCTCTTTTTCTTTCCCCCTGTCTTCTCCCCCCTTCTTCCAATCAATTCTACCTCTGCATCTCTCAAATCCCTCATCCCTTTTTTTCAGTTTGCAGAGCCTTTAGTTCTGACAGTCATCCACGGTCCTGAGGAGCCTGTGAATTTGATCCTTCTGTTTCTATTCTTTCTCCTCTCAAAACAGTCATTCCATAGCATTTTTCTAAAACACAGGTCTAACCATGCCACTCCCCTAAGAATCATTAGTGGCTCTCTATTGCCATCTACAGCCTGACTTTTTATTGCCCTTCCAGACTATTTCAAATTCATCCCCTTTATGTCCTCTCTGCTCTTCTGTCCAAACTAGCCCATGGTATTCCCCTAACTCATCCTTCTGTCCCTTGCATACTTAGGCAGTAATCTCTCTTCACTTTTGCCTCTTAGAATTCATTCATTCTTTAGAATCCTTAGCTTCCTTCCTGGTTCCAGGACTCCATTCAGGTGTCACCTACTTAGGGAAACCTTGGATTTCCCTCCTCAAATCACATGGCATTTTTTTTTTCTGTTTAAATGTTGTAGTCCTCCCTGCTCGGGAGAATGTAAACTCCTTGAGGTCAAAGATTATTTTTTATCTTTGTTTTTATATCCCCAATTCCACATATATAATAGGGGGTTAAATAAAGGAGTATTAGTATGCATTTGTATCTCAGTCCCAAATGGAAAGCCTGTCTTATCAGAATGCTCCTATTGCTTTTCTCTTTCACTCAATTAAATAAGCATTTAATTTAAGGGGCTTTAATTCATTAAGAGCCAGTGGGTGGAGGTGCCAGAGATACAAAGATTGTGTGAAAAATAGCTCCTGATCTCAAAGTGGAAATACACAGCTTAAGTTATAAAATAATGGGACTGACCTAGTTTAAACCAAAGAAAATACCCATCGATCTTTGTGCCATCTTCGTGACCTGTGGCACAGCAGGGATAGAACATGGATTTAGTCTAATCCAAAATATGAGGACAGTTTCCTGCTCTGCAAGGTTGTTAGTGGTAATCCACCTCAAAATTTAAGATTATTTCTTACAGGTCCTCAGTTTGTCTGCTTCAGAAATTACCTTAATGATGGACAGATAAACAACCTGTACTGTAGGAAGCAGTGATTTCAGAGAGATTATGATCACCTTTGCCTTGTGTTTTCTTCTTCTGATTGCTCCTTTCAGATGTGTGGCCACAGCTATATACCTTCCCAGAGTTTCAAGAAGTTATTTGAATGTTAAGGGCAAGGGGGAAGAGATGAAATATATAACTCAAATAGGAGGTGAGGAGACCATTGGAAAGCATCAGGAAAAGTTGTATGAGAGCATGTAGATGTAGTCTGGTTTTGATCACAGCTTTCTAGTTTTTATACTGGAAATGTTGCCTAGAAGGGACCTTGGAGATCATTGAGTGCAATAATTACCTCACTTTGCAGATGAGGAAGCAGAGGCCTGGGAAGTCAAGTGACTTGCCCAGGATCACATAGCTTGTAAATATCTGAAGGTGGGATTCAAAGCCAGGTCTTCTGGACTCCAAAGTCAGTGCTTTATCCACTACACACCTGTTGCTAATAAGTGTAGACCACTTCTATCAAATCCTCAAATAAAAATACTTGTTTTACTTTTCATTCCAGTCACTTTGGTATTTTAGGCAACTTGATTTTAGATTCTGATGGTATTTTTATAGCTTGGAAATTTCTCTTTGTTTTTGCTACAGTTGAATATCTACTGATAGTTTTTGGTGGTCTTACAATTTCCTGACATTTTTTTGGTTGTGTTTTATTTACAGGTTTTCCCTACTTGTGAAACTTTTGTAATCTAGCATTCCTTTGAAGTTCTTCCAGATTCTACTGTTAGTAATTACACCAAGTAAGTTGGTGTTGGTGGGAGAGGAATTCTTTATCATTTTTATAACCATTTTGGTAAATACTGTGATTTCCTTCTAATATCCCCAGCATTGAATGGTTTCTACATGGACTGTCTAGATCACCAGTAGAATGCTGAATATGACTTCATAGTTGAGCAAAGGAATTTTCTCTAGAACAGCTTTGTAATCCCTCTAATTCTGGGAACCAGGAATCAATGCAGATTGTCTTGTCTTTTTGAGGGAAATGTTATATGAGTTTGGAGTCCGTAGTGAAATTTTTAGGTTGTAGGAACTACATTGGTGGAATTCTCTTATGTAATAACTAATGCAGCATCATAGGCAGTTTTAGGTATTTAATTTCTTAAAATGTATTGGTAATTTAAAAAATGTATCAGTAATTTTATTGAGTTTGGGAAATTTTAGTGAATTAAAAGCATTCTTTATAACAGATAAGCAGCTTGTTTTAATAATTTGTTATTGTTCGAAGTAGTTTTAGCATATATATTTAGACTGGGAGAGTATTTCTCATTCAAACTAAGAAATAAAACTGCAACTATTATCCTGATTTGATACTTGGAAAATAAATCCAAAATATAAGTAGAAACAATTTGATATGCCCTTTTTTACAAAGTAAATTATCAATTCACACATAATTTCTAAGGTTTCTTTCTGTTTCCTTTTTTTTAATTGCATTTTATAAAAATTTTTAAATTGCCCATTTAAGAAATCTTCATTTCAACATTAGGTGGTTTTCAACCATTCTTTGTTTCAAATAAATTATTTTCATTTACTTTTAGAGTGAAAAGATATGAATGAACATCCTAAAAAAAGGAAAAGGAAGACTCTACATCCCTCTCGTTATTCAGGTCAATATGTCATTTGTTTATTTTTAAATTGATTTGTGATTTAATGCAGTTTTCCTATAAAATGTTTGTCTCTGTTGATAAGCCGTCAGATAAAGGTTGAAATGCAAAGACTTTTAATAACTTGTGTTATTCATCTGAATGTTTATAGTCTGATTCAAACAATATGTTGTACATCTATATAGAGAGATAGATTATAGGTGTTCTCTTGCAGATCAGTGATTCTTTTCCCCATCAATAGAAGATAGTTTGCAAGCCAAATACTTTTATTGCATCTTAAGTGGTAAGAGTTCTGTGTCAGTTATTTTTAAAAGCTAATCTCTTTTGTTGACTGTATAATTTTGGCTCCTGTGGTTTCATTTGGACCTGTACTATATAAGTAGCAGGTGATATGATGACCAGGATGATTTGGTCTTTTTGGTAGGTAGATAGTGGCATATATCACCCTATTCTTGGTGCTGTTGTTTGTGATAGGCCCAATGTTCTAAATCTCTGGAGCAATGCCTCTCCTCCCGTTACTTCCTCATTGCCTCGGTACTCGGGCCAGAATTGAGAGATCCCAAGAGGCTTCCATCACCCTAGTCATCTTCAGGGTAACTAACCCCCACCCATGTAAGTAGGGGGCTTAAAGAAATGCTGCTGGACTTCTAATCTTCTTTGTAATGAATTCAGTTCATCATATAGTAGCAAAGCCTTCCCTGGTACATTTATAGGCTACAAATCCAATTAAAAGGTAAACCTGTTTGAAATGGTGCTTTCTTTTACTATTCAGTGTGTGTGTGTGTGTGTGTGTGTGTGTGTCTGTGTCTGTGTGTCTGTGTAATTCTAGGTCCCTGTGTAAAAGTGAACCTTGATTAGAAATACTAAAAGCTGATGAGCTGAAAAAATATCTAAGGAAAATCCTAATGGTTTTTTCCTTCAAACCCTTCCTTCGGTCTTAGAATTGCTATTGTCTGTTCTAGGGCAGAAAAATGGTAAGGACTAGGCTATTGGGGTTAAGTGACCTGCCCAGGGATACACAGCTAGGCAGTGTCTGAGACCAGAGCTGAGCCTAGGACCTCCTGTTTCTAGGCCTGAGTCATCCAGCTGCCCCTTGGAGCGTCTTTTAAAATTGCAGATTACTTGGTGTAAATGTAACATGGCTACAGTTAAATGTACGGACTGCTTTCGTTTTTGTTTTGTATGCAGATTCTACTGGCATAACCAAAATTGCAGATGGATTCAATGGAATTTTCTCCGATCATTGTTACAGTGTCTGTTCTATGAGACAGCCAGATTTAAAATATTTTGAAAACAAAGGTAAATATTTGAAGTGTATTTTATTTTCTATTTTTTAATTAAATTACTTTTTTAAAAACATTTATTAGTATTCATTTTTAACATGGTTACATGATTCATGCTCCTGCTTTCCCCTTGACCCCCCCCCCCCCGCACTCCCCCCACCCATGGCCGATGCACATTTCCACTGGTTTTAACATGTGTCATTGATCAAGACCTATTTCCAAATTGTTGTTAGTTGCTTTGGTGTGGTAGTTTGAAGTTTATTTTAACTGAAATGTATTTATTAAAACCCAGGCAAATATTTTCCTTCAATGTGAATGAGAGTATTGGTTGAAATATTTCAAGTGGATTGAAATTTTTTAAAATGTATTTTAAATATGGATATAAAACCTCAAGCACTTGACTGCTTGACCAGTTGCCAAATGACTTGAGTGGCAAAGACACAGAGAGCAGACATGGGTCCTGGTAAATTCCTTTTCCTTCGTTCCTCTTGTTCTCATCCACTTGCCCCCCCCCCCCCTTTAGCTTCCTGTTTCATTTTGGCAGGCTGATAGGATCAATGAGAATAAAGAGCACAGGGGGAGTTGTTCCTTTTGACAGTCTTATTATGCACAGTTAGAAAAGAACAGTTCTGGGATACATCTCCTGGCATTCATCCCTAGACCTGGAAACTTTAGATCAGGAAGGAAATGGAAGGATGTAGTCCACCCTATAGCCATTTTACAGATGAGGAAACTAAGGATCACTGAGATTAAGGGATTTTTCTCTGGTCATATTAAGAAGTATGAATAGCTTGGAGGCACAGTGGATAGAATACCAGGCTTAGAGTCTGGAAGGTTCATCTTCCTGAGTTAAGATGTAGCCTCAAAGTCTTACATCTGTGTGACCCTGGGCAAGTCACTTCACCCTATTTGCTTCTGTTTCTTCTTCTATAAAATGAGCTGGAGAAGGAAATGGCAAACCCCTCCAATAGCTTTGCCAAGAAAACCTCAACTATTTCTGGGTAAGTCACTTCACTCTGTTTCCTCAACTTCTTCATCTGTAAAATGAGCTGCCATAGCTTTGCTGAGAAAACCCCAAATGCTATCACATAGTGCTGATCATGGAACAACAGAATAACAATCTAAAAAAGGTGGTTTCACAGCAGGCCTTGAAGCTAGATTTCTCTGATTCCCAGATCCTGTACTCTGCTACTTCCCTAGTTTTTCCCCCCATCTGTGCCTGTGGTTTCATTAGTAGGACCCCAGTGAGCGAATGCACTCCTCCCACCCATGCGGGTCCACATTTCTGCAGTGTGGAGTCTTAGAGAATTTCCTGGGAGCTCCAAGAGGTTTGGGGACGTCCTCACGGTCCTGGAGCCAGAGGGGGTGAGGCAGGCCACCCTCCCATTCGTTATGTTCTGATGTTTCTCCCACTTCTCTGAGTTGGAGAGCTTTTCCCCATCCTAGCCTCAAAGAGAGTAGATTCACCCTGAGCTGGGAGGGGAGGGGAGGGAAGGGAGTGTAGCATCCCTGGATACCATGGAAAATAGTGTGATTCCGCCCCTTCCGGGAGCAGTTTTTCTCTGGAGGGAGACAGGGAAGGAGTAACCAGAGGGGGCGAGAGAGAGAAAGAATACGCGTCTCTCCTCGTGGCTCTTGAAGGCTTCTCCTAACAAAGTCCTCCATAAGAAAATCCGTCCTTGAACGCCGAGCTGAGGTGAGTGACGCCTGCGGTCCGATTTCTCTTTTACAGATGACGATTCAGACACGGAGACCTCCAACGACTTGCCTAAATTCTCAGAAGGAATCAGAAGGAGCCGAAACCAGAACCACCTGGTTCCTAGCCCCGTGCTCAGGATTCTGGACCACAGCGCCTTCTCTGCAGGTGAGGGAAGGCCTGGTCGGGGGTTTTCCGGGCGGCCCCTCGTGCTTTTCTCACTCCTTCGTCTCTCGTAGAGAGGTCCGCGGCCGACGTGGAGATCTGCGAGGAGTGCGAGTCCCCCGAGCCCACGGCCCAGCCGCCGCGGGAGGAGAGCCCCGTGGAAGTGCGCACGGCCGAAGACGTGCCCATCGCGGCCGAGGTGCACGCCGTGTCCGAGGACTACGACGCCGAGCCCGAGAACCTGTCCTCGGAGAGCCTTCAGGAGCCGCCGGCCGAGGAGCCCCCCGGGAAGCCGTGCCGCCTCCTGGACAAGAGCCAGGGGCAGCCCAAGTGGCCCCTGCTGAGGGCCAACAGCAGCGGCCTGTACAAGTGCGAGCTGTGCCAGTTCAACAGCAAGTACTTCTCGGACCTGAAGCAGCACGCCGTGCTGAAGCACAAGCGGCCCGACGAGGGCCACGTGTGCCGGGTGTGCCGGGAGAGCTTCCCGAGCGGCCGCCGCCTGCTGGAGCACGCCAAGCGGCACGAGGAGGAGCCCTACCCGTGCAAGTACTGCGACTACCGCGCCGTGCTGCTGGAGAGCCTGAGCCAGCACATCGCCGACGCGCACTTCGGCGACCACCTGTACTGGTGCGAGCAGTGCGACGCGCAGTTCTCGTCCAGCAGCGAGCTCTACCTGCACTTCCAGGAGCACAGCTGCGACGAGCAGTACCTGTGCCAGTTCTGCGAGCACGAGACCAACGACCCCGAGGACCTGCACAGCCACGTGGTCAACGAGCACGCCTGCCGCCTCATCGAGCTCAGCGACCAGGACGGCCGCGCCGCGGGGGGCGCGCGCGGCCCCTACAGCCTGCTGGCCAAGATCTCCTTCGACAAGTGCCGCAACTTCTTCGTGTGCCAGGTGTGCGGCTTCCGCAGCCGGCTGCACACCAACGTCAACCGGCACGTGGCCATCGAGCACACCAAGATCTTCCCCCACGTGTGCGACGACTGCGGCAAGGGCTTCTCCAGCATGCTGGAGTACTGCAAGCACTTGAACTCGCACCTGGCCGAGGGCATCTACCTGTGCCAGTACTGCGAGTACTCCACGGGCCAGATCGAGGACCTCAAGACCCACCTGGACTTCCGGCACGCCGCCGACCTGCCCCACAAGTGCACCGACTGCCTCATGCGCTTCGGGAGCGAGCGGGAGCTCCTGGGCCACCTGGCCGTCCACGAGACGGCTTGACGTCCTCCCCGCCGACGGCGGCCGGCGAGAGCCGAAGAGATGCTCCCTTTGTGAGACGTTCTACGGCGGATGGTTGTGTGACGAGACCGCGAGGGCGGCAGGTAACCTTATTTATTTATTTATTCTTGGGGCGCCCACGGCTCGCCGGCCCCCCGGGGAGGGAGGCCGCCGGAGGCTTTGATAACTGCCTGCTTCAGACTCCTTAGCACACGAGAGGCCCAGGTGGAGGAGGCGCTGCCAGGAGGCGCCGCGGCAGAGGCGTACGTGGACATCCAGCTGGGGACCAGACCTTCCACTTGCTCTCCCCGCCGGCCGCCCCTCCCAAGTCATCCAGATTTTCCTTCCTTTATTGGACAATTGTTTCTAACGGACTCTTCACTATTTTTGCCACTGTAGAGTTCACTCAGAGGCACTATTTTTAATTCTTTATGGAGGAATTTGGTGAGAGATGTAGTCTTTGTCCCGTTCCTCCATCTTCCCACAATGCAACAGTCTCCTTCCATCTCAATCTAAAACTGTAGAAATGCTCTTAGTTGTGGTGGTAAGATATTATTCTTTACCTGGTAGTTCCTTTTAAATAAAAATTTTAAAAAAACATCCTTCTTCTCCATTCTCCAGGCCTAATTAGTTTTGAAAAATTGGCGTAAGATCATCGTAAAAGTGACACGGTTTTGTCCGTCTTTTGTTTCTATCTCTGATCTGTCATTTCAATAGAGTAGAAAAGTGGGGAAACTCCCCCGATGCAAATGAGCAACTTGTCAGCGACTCTTGGCAGTCGAACCCTAGAACAGTGTAAGTGTGACAATACCCGATGGCGAAACAAAGACAGTTTCCCAAAAGCGATTGCAAATGCACCGAATTGGCTCTCGTCGATCTTTGGCCCAACAGTGAGCGGCAAACCTGACCAGGCTGTCGGGACAGGCGGCTCGAGCAAACGTAGTTCCTGGTCTTCAAGTCCAGCCTTGCTCCCGTTTGCACCAGGCAGGTGTGGCACCCTGGCTCTTGGCCGTCGCCGCCTTTCACAATCCAGCTCCGTTTCTTCTCTGTTTCTACCTCAGTAACGTGTCCTCTGGTGTCCCCCCATGTGCTGTGCCTACTCGCCCTCCTCCATGGCAAAGTCCCAGCGTCCCAGGGCCAGTGGATGCTGCCCTTGGCACTGCAGAATGTGAGAGGTAAATCCCTACCTTAGAGACCATGGAACAACGGAAGCCCTTCGTGCTGTATGTTAGCCTAAGAAAAGTTAGGTGATATAGTCCAGGCCATACAGCAATCAAGTGGCAAAATCTGGCCTGGAATCTGGCTTTCTTGTGCTTGCTTATGTTCTTTGCCCATCCACACTAATTTTTCATCCGTTTTGGTACATTGGCTTCATTTGTCTACTCTGCTTGTCCAGTCTAATGGAACTAAGTTGGGAGAGCAGAATTTATAAAGCTGGGCGGCTCAGCGGATTGAGAGCCAGGCCTAGAGATGGAAGGTCCTGGGTTCAAATCTGGCCTCAGACACTTCCCAGCTGTGTGACCCTGGGCAAGTCACTTGACCCCCATTGCCTAGCCCTTATTCCTCTTCTGCCTTGCAGTCAATACCTAGTATTGATTATAAAGCAGAAGGCAAGGTGTTTTTTTTAATGGTCATGATAATGCTTTTTTTGCCTAGTGCATTTTGCTTTTTAAAGCCACTTATCATGGATTGGTCACAAGCTATGGCCCTCTTGGTGATCAAATACTTAACACTGGGTAAGTGAACTTTACATAGGTAAGCCTAGTAGAAAAGTCCTAAAAAGTGTGAATAAATCTGTCTTGCACACCTTTTGATGAGCCTGGAATCGAGATCCTTGCTGTCAGACTCAAGGCATTCTTGGCACTGTCCCAGTTTTCAGTTAAACAATCTTTATTTGACAGTAAGCTACCGATATAGCCTGAGATGTATCAGTTGCTTTCTGGTCTGTAGTATTTAGTTAATGGAATTACTTGGGAAACTGTAGTCCTCTTCATTTTTCCTCTAAATGCAGACCTAGATTCTACAGTCCTCACTTGTTCCTTGGCCACATTTCTATTCCAGGGGCACATGGCTGATCATGCTTTATATGTCAATACAAAAGAATTCTAACTGTGATTTTGGCAGCGGAGGAAAGCAGTGTGATGTGCCTGTCTAAAGATAACTTGGCTTAGCTCTTGTTTTTCCACAGTGAAAGAGTTGTGTTTTTTATTTTTAAAGAGACATTATTTTTGAAATTTCAAGGGACTTCTTCTACACTCTGTGGGTTGAGGAAAAGCTATCCTTGGGCCAATTTTCAAAAGTTTGCCAGTTAAGTTGTTAGTTCTCAGTTGTGACTATTGTTGATGGCTCTAAAGCTGAACAAAATCCTGGTGAGTTTCTCCATTTTCCTTGGTTTTATTCAGATGATGCTCAAATCATGTAGGTAGTAGGTTATAAGTATAGCAACATATTTTTTTATTTTTAACATGATAAAAAATATAACACCAAAAAACTTGCTCCATAAAACCTCACATTTCTTTGTCTCAGCATTCTACCATCAGTCAATAAAATATGTCAGGCGGCTTGTTCAGTCTATTATAGATCACTCAGCCTTTCAGGAGATTCTCTTCTAGTTATTGAAGAGTTTAGGAAATATATTTCTTATTTGGCTACAACAGTAGCCTTTGGCATATTGCCATCTTTTTTTTTTTAAATCCTACTTTCACCCTGAATTACTACTATTAAAGAAAAAAAAGTATCTCCAAGGCACCAGAATATGTAAATTATGTATAGCTTTTTTTTAAAAAGTAACAAAAATCAAAATGAGATTCTGGCCAAAGGAAAGAATGATCATTGTCTTATTTTCTGATTGTTGCCAAGTTTAAGTGGTCTAAGAGTATTTGCTCTGTCAGTGTTTACCTCCTGGTTATACATTCCCCTATCCATACCCCCCGATAATTGTCTGAAAACTGGAAGTGAAACTAGACTTAATGGTTTTTCATTTTCTCACCTTTAACTCTTAATTTCAATTCCAGTAAATTAATTTCTTCTTGAGAATTATGAGAGTGTGAATTATGAGTGATAATTAAATACATTTTTGTAACATTTTTATATTTTTTAATTCTGCCTCATCTTCACTTACATTTCATGTAAATTTTTTTTATACTTCCAAAGTTTTCTATTTGAACAACTCAATGCAAGAATAAGAAAATTAGAGAAAGCACATCATGGTCATTACAGAGGGGAAAAGGCAGCCAAAATGCCTGTACATTTCTATTTGTGTTGAATGTATTTATTAAACAATAAAGTTTTATATAAAATTCATATTTAAAGTATTTATGCTGTGATATTACCTTGTTAATATAAAGTTACAAAGTGAACACATGCTCATAACCCATAATGTTAGAAAAAAGCTCATCTTAGTCTTATTAAGTTTGAGGGTATGGTTTTCTTCATATCAATGATCATCCATTGTGTATAAAAAATAATTTTCTGAATAGTGAATTCCAACATGGAAGTACCATGAACTATTTTTGATAATAACATCCTCTTGGTTTTTTTGTTGTTTTTTTTAAATATTCTTCCCAGTTAGATGGGAAAAATTTTTACCTTCATTTTTAACAATTTTGAGTTCCAGATTCTCTCCTATCCTCTCTCCCCTCCCTCCTCATTGAGAAGGCAAGCAGTTTAATAAAGGATTATATATGTGCAGTCATGCAAAACATATTTCCATATTAGTCATGTTGTGAAAGAAAAAACATAAATAAATTTTAAAAACAAGATGCTTTGATCTGGATTAGATGCCATCGGTTCTTTTTCTGAAGGTGGGATACATTTTTCATCACAGGTCCTTCTGAATTGTCATGAATCTTTGAATTACTGAGAATAGCTAAGGATAACATTCTTTTCTTAGAGGTGTTACTACAAATACTATTCTTATAAAACTACTGGAAGCTTGAGTAAAATAGAAATAACAATACTGTAGTATAAAAATAGAAATCAAAAACAAATATTAAAATGCTAGTTGTAATTTTTAAATTACAGCTTTACTTGCTGATTAGGAAAATGATTACTTTGTTTCTGCATACCAAGACTGTATAACTTGAAAACAAAATACTCCCCAAATAAATCACAGACCCCAAAGCAACTCTAGGATATTAAAATAAATCTTTTAAACAATGATTGTTAACTATCATCGTATTATCATTTCATTTCTGTAATTTGAAAAAGAAGCACCAACAGTTTCTAAAGAGAATTTTTACTATAATGAGTTGTTACAAAGTGATAAAAAAGGCAAATGATTTCAAGCAATATATAGTATGGGAGAAGCACTGTTTGGAGACAGAGGACTCGAGTCTATAGTCCCAGCTCTGTTATTTGTGATCTTGAACAAGTCAACTTCTCTGGGCCTGCTAAAATGAAAGAAATTGGGTGATCTCTAGATCCTCTGCAGCTTCCCTCATCCTTTGACCTGGTAAAATTTGTAAGACTCGGAGATCCAAATGAAAAAGACTGTAATCCATCTCCTAATGGGGTGTAGTAGTATCAGAGATCCTGAGGGTGATCAGAACCCAGGGACTCCTAATCTTCATTATATTAGCCAGTTGGCATCAACCTGCAAAAACAACTCCTGGGAAATATTTCGATTCATTTGTTCCTATTCTTGGACTTGGAACGCTGCTCATGTAGTTTGACCAAACTTGATATTGTGACTAGTCCTTTTAACCATGTACTTCACAAAGTCCCCTCTTTAGAGTGCTGCCTGGGCCCACTTAGCCTGCTTGCCCCCCATTCTTTCCAAGATTGCCCCTTGTGCTCTGTTCAGTTTATTTTTTCATTGCCCTTTTTTTCTTCCAGCTCCTCATTTTACCAAACTATAATTTACTTACACCTTCCCACTTTCAACTCAAGCTCTCGCCTAGCTATCTTTTGGGAATTTTAGAAATCCTCCAGGAAGTCAGAAGCATTTCCTTGGGGCAGTGGGGTGACAGTAAAAAAGATGGAGTCAGGAGGCCCTGGGTTCAAATTTGGCTTCAGACCTTTCCTAGCTTTGTGACCTTGGGCAAGTCACTTAACCCAATTGTCTAGCCCTTACCAATCTTCTGCCTTGGAACCGATACTTGTGTGGATTAAGACAGAAGGTAAGGGGTTTTGTTGCTGTTGTTTTTTAAGCATTTCCTAATAACTAGTTGTCATTTTTTTATTTGAAATTTTAGAAAAACTGATTCCTTCCTTCATTTTCTGGATCTTTGTACCCTTTACCATGCCAAAGACACTTGATTTGTATATTTTGTAAGTGTATCATGCAGTATTACACATGGATATCTGTGGTGTCTACAGTTTTGGCCTGCCAGGTTTGGATATGTCAAAATGTATTTCCTTTGAGCTTGTGAGTAGTGGGCTAATGTGTTCTACATGCAAAAGAATACCATGCAGATCTTAATAAATGCTTTTAAATGATGACATGTAGTGATGGAAATGACTTATCAAAACCCAAAGATCTTTTGACATTCAGCTGTCCTCTCATGCATATGGTTCCCAGATCTTTCTACTTGGTTCTTGTGCCTGTTTGACTGTTCCTTCCCCCTCTTCTTTGCTGGATTTTCATCTAAGTTATACCCACTAACTGTTATAATTTAAAGTTAATCTTGGAGGCTTATATAAAATTTATAATTATTTACCAGTAAAGAGAAATAAAGAGAGAAAGAAAAAGGTGACCAGATTGTCATTGGACTACCGGAGTCTCTCTAGCCTGTGCATGCTTCATTGGGCCCCAGATTCCCAACCGGCTCCGGCCCATTTTACTAGTGGCAGCAAGAGGCCCTAGCCAACTACACAATCCAGCCAGATAAATTAAGGCCTGCCAAGGAGCGGGCTTGTGTTCAGGAAGGGACCGGAACAAAAAGTACAATTAGAAAGCTTGGAAAGGAAATTATACACAAAAAGTTGCTCAATAGTGCATATCCTTTGACCCAGCTCTACCACTGCTAGGCCTATAGCCAAAAGAGATAAAAATGAAAACTGTCCTATATGTATAAGGATATTTGTAGCAGCTCTTTTTGTGGTGGCAAAACTGGAAACTAAAGATGTCTACTGATTGGAAAAATGGCTGAACAGTTTGTACATGTATATGATAGAATATCGTGCTCTAAGAAATGAGGACGTGGATGATTTCAAGATGAACGGATAGAGATTTATGAACTGATTACGAGTGGTATGAGCAGAGCAATTTATGCAATAATAACCCTGTAAACTTAGAAAGGAATAAGAACTCTGATAAATGCTATGGCCATCCATATTTCCAGAGGACTTCCAGACAAAGAGGTGATGAAAACAGAACAAAATGAGATTGGCGAGAGAGGGTAGAAGAGGGCCAATGAAGATATTTGTTTTATTTGAGAATGCATAATTGTTATAAGGAATTTGTTTGTTTTTTCCCCAAAGGGCTGGACTGTGGAGGGAAAGAAAATAGATTTCTGTTAATGAAAAAAATAAATCTTTCATTTAGAAAATGTCCTGTGGACATCTCATTGAAAATGTGCAAAAATCTCATCGTTTTCTCCGAACCTGCTCCTATTGCTAACTTCCCTGTTCATGTGAAGGGCACCACCATTCTACCAGTCAGCTGTGTTTGCAGTGTTGGAGCCAGTCTGGACTACTCACTGGCACTCACCCCGTGGATCCAACATGCTAGCAAGTTTTGTTATTTCTACCTTCACAAGATCTTCCCCACATGGCCCATTCTCAGCATTCACAGTTACCCTGCCTGCACAGTGCTTCATCATCTCATGTTGGACAATGGCAATAATCTTGTGCTTGGTCTTCCCACCTTGGAATGAATTAGACTTGAGCTAAAGGAGAGTAGGAGAACACAGATGAGATGGTAAGACAAACAGCTTAGTAAGACAAGGGAAGGAAGTTGGAGAGCTGTCAAGATGTTAAAGGAAATGAAGAAAATGAAAGCTCCAGCACTGAAGACCACCACCTGCAGTTTGCCAAGGCAGCTCTTTAACAGGGCCATAAGCAAGAATCACAAGGCCTTGTCACTTTTGAAGAAAGTAGGATATGCATAGAAAATATTGCAATTGTTACATGGAATGAATGAATGAAAAGCATTTATTAAGTGGAGGTTCAAAGGCAACACTGATGTAGTTCCTATTCTCCAGGAGCTTCTTGTTTGTCCTTCATTTTCTTTTTTCCCCTCTTCTTTCCTTCCTTTCTTCCTTCATTTCTTTGTTTCATCCTTCCCTCCTTTCTTTCTTTTTCTTTCTTTGGCAAACAGGGTTGTGACTTGCCCACAGTCACACAGCTAGAAGTGTCTGAAATTAGAATTTAACCCAGGACCCCCTGTCTCTAGGCCTGGCTCTCCATCCACCATGCCACTTAGTTGCCTCATCTTCTGTTCTCAAAGAAGACCAATGATATCACAGGGTGATGTTTTGGCTTGCTTGTGAATTGAATTTAAGTGAGGCAGAGTTGCACAAAATGGTCAGCCATACTTTCTCTTCTGAAGCATTGAAATCCTGTGTCAAGACAAAAATCATGATGCATGGCATTGGCTTGGGAATGCAGTGGATGATTTTAGCATCTTTGAGGTCTGACCAAGCTCTAAGCACTCCGCAGCATCGGCTGTAGCTGCCTTCGTGGCTCATGGAACCAATGATCCTGCTGTTAACTTAGAAAAAACACAAAACTATTAAATAGTCATAAAACCACTATTTAATCAAGGGAAAGGGGGAACAGGGCTACTTGGCCTCTTATGCAGAGCTGTGCCTTGTGCAGAGTCCAGGATTGAACACTGCTTCGCTCTGCTCCCTGACCCCCTGGGAGTGACACCGTGCTAGATGACCACTCCAAGGAACAAAGAAAATTGGGGTACTTCTATACCATTTGGGAAGATCCAGGGGCTGGGAAAGATGATTGACATTATACTGGTAAGGATGGGATTTACAATCAAGCTTGGGAAAAGAATCCTAGCCAGAGGCTAGGGTGTAAGGGAAGGGACTACTTTCACAATGGATACTAAAGGACGGTTCCTGCCCAGGTGTGTCTTCCTGGGACACGGTCTTTGATACTATGAGGAAGACTACCTAAGACAAAAGGGTATTTACCATTTACCCTTGGGTCCATTATTCAGTCTGCAACTGCTAGTCTGAGATTCCCTTTAGGGTGGATTCTCACAGGAACTGGGAACAAGTACAAGCTTTGGAGGTCTCCAACCTACAAGCTATTTCTAAAACTTGGGGTTCATCAGATCTCACTAAGCCACAAGTTTGGGGTCTCTAGATTCCACGTCGACACTGCCACTGGAGGTAGACGTCTTCCCAATTCACTGATGGTTTTGAGGCCGGTCAGTGACCCTCATCCTGGTTTGCCAGTCTGCCAAGACACCTGGTTTTACTGGGTTGTGGTGGCTGGGCATGCTATCGCTTCTTGGAGCCACAGGTGAGAAGTGGGTGAGGCTCGACAAGCCCTCATACCAGAGGTGCTAGTGCTCCCTAAACACCCCATAGACACGTCCATTTTAATGGGAGAGTTAATATATAGAGGGAAATGGTGGCCAGAGAAGGGGGTTAGAGGAAAGGAAGTCACTGTGGTAGAGGAACAAAAGGGCACTTAATTGATAACTCCCTTTCCACTGTCCTTGATTGCATTCGCATGGCTGTCAGAGCAAGAAGAAGGAAAGAGGAGAGGGGGACACTGGGTGGAAATGAGGGGTCATGCTCTCAGCGAGGGCTGAGCCCAGTGACTTATGGTCTCTTGGGGGAGTTTGGAGACTACACAATGTTTGACTTTCTGCCAAGGCCAATGGACTACTTTAAGGTCTCCCTGATCTTCTTTCTAGAATAAAAGATAAATGGGGAGAGTTAGGAAAACAAAGTGTTTTCTCAAAAATAACACAGAAAGGCTTCGATGTAATAAACAGGAGAAAAAGGGATCTAAAAAGGCAGAAGGAAATCTTGGATTGTGGCAAGAGGTTGCAGAGCAGAAGAAGGACTTGCCAAAACAGGACTACAGCTCACTTTCTGGTCATTTGTATGAGTGTAAATGATACTCTTCCAAGTAACCTGGAAAACATTGCCAAAAATTACAAATTCTTGGGTAAGAAACTGAAGACTCTTAAAAGCAATAAAAATATTTTCATTATTACTGCCTACTGCAGGTATAACATTCAGCTGAGAAAAGCTCATCTGAGGAATGGTTAACAATAGAAAGGACTGTTATCCTGGGACATAAAACTAAGAAAATGATGGAGAATCTCTTGGGACTTGTCAAACTACTACTCACTTAGGTCCATGTCAGCAAACCTATGGCATGCATGCCGGGGGAGGCACTCAGAGCCCTCTCTATGGGCACACTCACAGTTGCCCCATCACAGAGTTTACCAGAATTCATTAATAATAAGCCAGAGAGATGCAGGTTGGGGATGATCCCCTCCTCCTCACCATGCAGTTTGCAATTTGGGCACTCGATCTCTAAAAGATTCACTACCAGTGATTTAGGTGATTCATGAGGGCATAACTGATACTACCAGAAGCATTACAAAGTCTTGGGTGAGAAAGTCAGTCAGTAAAAAAACATCTATTAAGAACTTACTATATGTCAAGCCCTGAGCCAAATGCTAGGGTTATAAAGGCAAAAAGTTTTTAACCTCAAGGAATGGTAGAGATGGGGGAGATGGCATGTGAATAATTTTGTACAAATTATATTTGCATGCAGAGGGGTAGGAACTAGGAGCCCCAGAAAACTCCCCTGCATGGGATCTAAGCTATCTTGAAGGAAGCCAAGATAACTAAAAAATAAAGACTTTGGGAACACCAGTAGTTTTTTTACTTCTGCTGTCCATGAAAAGTGGTGGAATGGAAATATGAACAGTTAATTAAGATAGTGTTTCAGAATGAGATTTGGATATATGGGCCACAGATAAGAATGACCTCCTCCTTCCCCACCTCCCAGGAATCAGTACTTCTAACTAGGGCTGATAAGACTGTGTTTGCTTGGATCTGAAAAATCTAATTTAAGGGGCTTTAAATGTTAATCTTAAGATCTTAGATTTAAAATTGGAATCAAAAGACACAAAGAAAAATGTGAGGTAGTCCTTGCCCTCAAAGAGTTTAAATTCTACTGGAGAATGAAACCTGAACACAGATAAGTCAATATCATCAAAACCAGCAACCTCTACATCCTGCCTTTTCCAGTTCCCTTTTGGATGCAGTCTTCCCAGAAGAATATAAATTCCTTGAGGTCTAGGCTTAGGTCTTTTTGTTTGTATTTGTAGTCCCAGAGTTTAGCATAGTTCTTTGCAAAAAAAAAAAAAAAAAGCTATCAAACTCCATTGATAGCTATGATCTAGGAAGTCATGGAGTCTGACATGACTGAACTGAATGACTGAACAACAACAAATAGCTTAATAAATATTTGTTTCTTCCTTCTTTTGGACAGAATTTTAAAACTTAGGAAAGTTCTCTTCAAGGAGGCATAATAGTTGAGCTGAGACTTTAAGGGAACTAGGGCTTACAGGAGATAAAGGGGAAGAGGGAGAGCATTTCAGGCATGGGAGAATTTGTGCAAGAGTTGAAAGATGGCAAATAAGATGTCCTGTTTAGAGAACTTGAGCAGACCTGCTTAGCTAGAAGGTAGAGTTTGTGAGAGGGAGTAATATACAATTAGGCTGGAATGGTAAGTGAATCCAGATTATGAATAGTTTAAAATGCCAGAGTGTGTATTTATCTTAGAGGAAACGGGGAGCCATTCAAATTAGTCAATTAACAAGATGAACTTGAAGTTCTAACACAAAGATAAAATTTTTCCCCTGCCAAGTGCTATTGAGACTTCACTGAACAAATCTTTGGAGTAAGCAATAAAGCCCTGGACTCCTCTTTTTTTTTTTTTTAAAGTACAAAAATTATTTTAACTACATAGAAAACATATCAAATATTTATAATACACTTAAGAGAACACCACTCACAGATCTTATAAACAGAGACAACACATATACAGTAAACTAAAGGGCTTTAAAAGCTTAAAGAAATTTAAATGGTTAAATCCAAATTTACCCTTGAGGATCTTCTCGATATTAACATTCAGTTAGTATCCCTGCAGAATAATGCCCATGCTACCTTGGAACCTACCCTAAATTTTTTTTTTTTTTTTGATGCTAAAACTTGATTTACCCTTATATTGGCAAGTTGGTCAGAAGGTGCTGAGGACTACTACTTTCATAAAGGTTCTAGGGAGGGGGCAGCTGGATAGCTCAGTGAATAGAGAGCTAGGCCTAGAGACTGGAGGTTTAGGTTCAAATCTGGCCTCAGACACTTCCTAGCTGTCAAGTCACTTAACCCCCATTGCTTAGCCCTTACCACTCTTCTGCCTTAGAGCCAATACATAGTAATGATTCTATGGTGGAAGGTAAGGGTTTAAAAAAAAAAGATTCTAAGGGTAACCATAGGGAGTTGGGGCTTTGAGTAGTTGCCCCCCACTATACTCCCTATTATCAAGCGGTTGAATTCCATCAGCTTTTAGAATAGAGATTTTTGGAAAAGTTATAGCAAGCATAAACAGTAGTTAGAAAATAATCTCCACTTGAACCCAAGACCTAGGGATAATTATCAGTAACACACCCTGAAAGGCTTCCTCCTTCAGTTGTGGAGTTCTTATGAGGTTCTCCCTAGGTACAGCTTTCTATGGGATTGGTGACTTGTCTGTAGCCAACATTTCTCTATGACATAAGGGGTCATGGTCCCTGAAATTACTATTGTCCTCCAGGGTACTCTCTTTTCTTCTCCACAGGCAACTGAATTGATAGGATCTCATTCAATCTCCCTCTCTCTATATCTCTACCTATCTATGTCTGACCCCCTATCAATTCAGTTGCCTGTGGAAAAGAAAAGAGAGTACCCTGGAGGTAATACATTTTTGCCTTACTTGCCTCCAAATTAGAAAGGAAGCAAAGTATAATAATGTTTTAAAAGGCTGGCAGAGTGACAGATAATTCCTTTTTGCATGCATACTCACTTCCAGCTCAATAATTCATAAGTCCTTCTATTTTTTTATTTTTTATTTTGAATATTTTCCCAAAGTTATGTCTCATGTTCTTTCCCTCTCCCCCAAACCATCCCCCACCACCACCATAGCTGATGCATAATTCCACTAGATTGTTACATGTATCATTGATAAGTCCTTCTAGCTTCTCAGTCAACCAGAAGATTCATGATCACCATACAGTAGTAGATCCTCAGGCACTCAGAGCTAGATGCTGGCTACAAACTTTGGACTGGACTGGAATCAAGTAGAGAATATCAGTACAAACTCTGCATTATGAACCTACAAAGGTTGTACTTCATTGACTAGTCCCTTTATTACCTCTTCTTCAAAAGAAACTGGAAAAGTAAAGTTGGGTGGGTGGGGGAGTAATGGAAAGGAAGAAACAGAAAGAATATTGGGAGAAAACCAAAGAATTTGGGAGATCATTGAAGAGCAAAATGAAAGAAATTGTGTCATCAGTGAATATTAAAGACCACCTGGATAGAAAAGGAAATAGAGACAGTTCTAAAAGCAAACTATAAATCTGTTTCATAAATTTCATAAATTTCAGTTATTTGAATGTCTGTTGGGGCTCTCTACCAAAAATGAACAATTTACTGACTTGCCGTAAGGATAATTTCATCTTTCAAATGGTAGAGGAACCAACAAGAGGAAATTCTATTCCAGATATGATTCTTAGCAGAAGAGGGAACTAGTTGCTGGTGTGAGAATGACAGGAACCTTGAAGGGACAGTGCCCATTGACAGATGGATCGTCATATATAGTAGACAATCAGAGATATACCAGAGCAGCCGTAGTGACAGCTTCCGAGACCCTTTGGTACTCATCATTACCATCTACCACCAGTGCTCAAGGAGCAGAATTAGTCGGTTTGATGCAGGCTCTGAAACTTGCTGAAAATCACAAAGCAAACATTTTTACCGATTCGAATTATGCTTTTTCAGTTGTGCATCATTCTGCTGAAATCTGGAAAAATCGAGGCTTCATTACATCCAATGGCAAACAAATAGCATATGGGAATTTAATCAATCAGTTGTTGGATGCAATCCAATTACCAGCCCAAGTGTTAGTCATCCATTGCAAAGCTCATACAAAAATCCAAGGGCCAATGGAATTAGGGAATAAACATGCAGATATTACAGCCAAATACGCAGCAAAGTATGGACCACTTACAATTCTGAACTTATCTTTGGTGGAGGAAGATGATCTCAAAAATGCATACTCCCCAAAGGAAGTAAAGGATTGGGAGAAACATCATGGTGCATACCTTGTTAACAGAGTTTGGCTGGGAGCAAATGGAAAACCTATGTTACCTAAATCTCTACATTTCACCTTTTGTAATGCACTACACCAGAAAGGGCATTATGGAAGTCTGGGCATGGCAGATTCCATAAATAGGTATTGGAATGCAAGGGGCATATATGAAGTTGCTATGAGAGTTTCATGGAGGTGCAAAATTTGTATGCATTACAACCAGACAATTACAAAAGTCTACAGTCTGGGAGGAAAACCATTAGCTTACACACCATTTGAATGCTTACAAATTGATTACATCACAATGCCAAGTAGTCAAGGTTATAGATATGCTTTAGTGATAGTGGATAGATTAACTAAGTGGCCAGAAGCTTTTCCAGTAAAATGTAACACTCAGCGTTTGTTGTGAAAATCTTACTGAGAGAATTGATACCTAGATTCTCTATTCTGCTACATATTGCATCATATTCTGGGTCCCATTTCGCGAATAAAATTTTAGCTACAGTTTATGAAACCTTAGAAGTCAAAAGACATCTTCACTCAATATTTAGACCACAGTAGAACAGACAGATTGAATGACTGAATAAATCTTTGAAGACTCTAGTAGCAAAATTATGTGCAGAATCTCACATGAAATGGCCTGATGCATTACCATTGGCACTATTCCACCTAAGATGCCAACCCAACAGCACACACACATTTCACCATTCGAAATGCTATATGGACATCCACCATTCCATGGCAAATCACCTCAAAGCATTCACAAATTATCACACCTGGGTATGGAATGCAAACTATGAATATATTAAATTACTCAAGCAATGATTAAATCAAGTCCATAAATTAGGCTTGATACATCAAAGAGTACCCTTTGATTTTAACCTACGCAACTTCCAACCTGGAGGTTATGTTTACACCAGAAACTTCACTAGGAAGTCTGTGTTAGAACCCAAGTGGCTTGGACCATTCCAAATTATTCTAACTACTCCGAGTGCAATCAAAATTAAAGGAAAGGATCCTTGGTTCCATGTCACCCATGTCCAGCCAGCAAAAGACATGTCCCAGAAACAACCACAAGACCCAGATACTATACAGCACAAAGATCAACTAGTACCAACCAATCAACCAAATAAGTCCTCAGAAAGTCCACAGTCTATACATGAGACCATAGAATCAGAGCAGCAATCAGAACAACAATTAGAGCATAAAAACCAGAATTAGACCAAGAGCCAGTAAACAATCAGATAGATATTACACCAAATTTTATGCCCAAATGATTATCCCAATCCCAATTACTTAGAAGAATCATCTGTAAACAATTATGACAATGAAAAAGAATCAACGAAAGAAAACACAATATTTGATTTACAATCAATTCCAAATCTAGAAACTGATGATGATGAATAAATGAAAAGCACAAAGACTTAATCACGAACTCTTTTGTTACCTATAATCATCTTTATTAAACTGCAAAAGAAAAGGAAAGAAGAAAAATTATTCACGTTTGATAGACATTTGAACTTTGTTCCTGATATAAGTCAACACACTAGAACATCAGTTCCAGTGCAAGATGACAAGCATGGGTGCATCAAATGACACAAGTGCAAGGTGACAAGTGCGGGATAACATCAAACGACACAAGTGAGGCATTGCTGACTTCACAGATCTTCATGAGGACAGCAAACCTGAGAACTACAAAGACATCCGTGACCGAATACATCAGTCATAAGAAGGACATCCACACTGTGGAGAGGAGCATTGGATCAGCGTTGGACACATGTATTTGAAGGAGATAACTTACATTCAACAGATTTCTCACTGCACACAACACTAGATTCTATCCAAGCAGTACATGCACATTGCAAAAGAATTCTGGTGGAGTAAGTATATAACACATCATTACACGGATAAGTCACACTAGACAACACATAAAACATTTTCCTGACTTCACATATACATGTGAAACACTAAACTTACACTTAAGAGAGAAGAGCACGTCTACCTTAGTACAGAATTTTCTCTTACATTGGTTCAGACACCTTCTACTCAAATCACCTGACACCATGTAAATATGTAATTTTGCTTACTAACCCTTAGCAATAAGTTTACTAACACACAGGAACAGTTTAGTTAGTTTGGTAAGTTAGTACAGGGACAGATTTTCTAAACTTTCTTTATAAATATTGTACATAGCATAAGTCTATGGTTTGATCAATAGACTTACAAATAATTAGTCTTACTTATTCTCACTAACATTTCTAACATAGACATAAGTGTACTAACCTATTTATACACTAACTTTGGCAAGTGAACTAGAATTTAGGAACTTATATTGCAAAAATGTTTTTCCTTAGTTAATATTTTCTTGTTAGTTCATAAAATTAGATAGATACATAGATAGGATTCATTACTTTGTTCTAGTTAGCAAATCTTAGCTTTAAGAATGTTTGTGAATGTTTACATTTACTTTATTGTTCCTTTCTGTTCAAAATTTTTTTTTTGCAAAACTAAAATCCCCATTCCTTTCCTATGCCTTTACCATAACCCGTCTAAGTTTAGCTTAGTCTAGTCTTAGCATAGTTTAGGAGATAGCAACACTTTTTCTTATTTTGAAAACTTAGTTAAGGATAGGAGCTTAGTTAGAATTTAGCTTAGAATAAGAGTAGTAATCCCTTAGACTTTAGTAACCACTAAATGTTGCAAGCTGCAAATTTAGAAGAGAAAATGGGCAAAATGTAGTGCAAAAAGGTGCATGTTAGCCCTGCAGAGCCTTACTGCAGAGTTTCTGACAGTTGAAAAGGGTTTAGAATCCTGAGGTTAGACAGTTGACCTTGGAGATTCAATGAGAGTAGGAGGATCAATTGAGCTCTATCTTTGGATTGAAACCTGGCCTATATTCTGCAGCTTTTCTCTTAAAATTTGTTAGCTTAACTATTTCCTTTGGATCTCCCTAACCTGTCCCTTATTCCCAATCATCATTTTCCCATCCTAAATTTCTTGGGGTTTTTGAAAGGAAGGTGGATCTGAGTGTTAGCTTTCAAACTTGTTAGATTTAGTTTCCTGGTAGTCAAATAGGGCTTACCCTTGTTACAAATTATCTCTTGAATCATTGTATCCAACTTCCCTAACACTATAGGCTACAAAACCTTTTGGGCTGAGTTAGGCAGGTCCTTCTCAGTCTCACATTCCTGTCTCCCTCCCCCACCTGAAGCTTTCTCTAGGCGGCTGTTAGAGTTACCTTATATCCCTCCATCCCTTACAATCAACCCTAAAACTCAATAAACCCTGTTTGTCACTTAATCAAACCTTTGGCTAATTCATTAGTTTGATTGATAAGAGAGGGAGAAGGGGAGAAAGGAATAACATTCTCTCTAAGTCCTGAGGGAATTGGAGGTGTCCATTTTGGAGGAAGAGAATCTCAATACTTCCTTTGAAGTCTTCCTTTGTGAACCTGAGAAAATGACTAGAAAGCCCTCTAGTCAGTTTCAAGCCATTCTTGGCTGGCCCCAACCTTTGTATGTAAAAGTGCCCTTCCTACCAGAAGGGCTCAGTCTGTTTCCCTTTAGTGTCTCTGTCTCAAACCTGTGTCCCAGTCTGTGCCTCCCAGGTTGTAGCTGCTTGCCCAAAATATCTCATCCTCTCCCTTGCAACTCTTTATACCTCCTTGTTTATATTCCCTAAACTCAGTCATTCCCTTACTTCTCTTACCGCTTCAATTTACCTCCACTATTGTACCCTCCTTATCCACTTTACTGCCTTAGGGATCCACAAATCCCTATCCACAGTGCCTTATCCCTATCCACACTACCTTTAGTCCCTTACCTGCCTTATCCCCTATTATAACCTTACCTCTGCCTTAATTTCCCTATTACCTCTAGCCTATTCCCTTATAACAACCAGGTTATTACCCTACTAGCTTAATCCCCTTGTCACATCATCTATATTATGCAATGCAGGATTTATGCAAGATCTCTTGCATTTGCAAAATTACCCTAGGCAATCCTGGCAGTTAGGGGAATGGAACTTTGGCCCAGCTAGTGCCAGACTCAAGACCTGACTGTTGGAGCAGTATGTTAAATACTTAGAGTATTGGTGATAGAAAAAGAGGGAATTATGAGATCGTGTGACATGCCCCCTAGATTTGGAGAGAACAAATTTGAATAGATTCCAAAAAATAGAAAATGTTCCAGAGGAAGAAGGGATTGGACAACCTTAGGAATAAAATGCAGAAGAGAGAAATAGTAATAATTCTACTCATAAAAAAGAGTTGTCTGAAGAGTTTGATGGCTACTCAGGGAATTCACCAACCAATGTATATATATTATTTTTTTTTATGTGCAGAAGGTGGAAAGGTGTAGTGGGAACATTGGGAACAAAGGTATAACAAGGCAATGAAAGAATGGCATCAGGAATGCTAAGTTTGGAATGAGCTGTAACTGGTGAGGGAAGTAGATAATTAAAAGAGCTTTTTTTTTTTTAAAAAAAAAAAAAGCTCTATTTAAGAAACAAGTATCAAAAAAGTAATAGGACCAGTGGTCAGAATAAATGGAATAAAAATGACTGATGAGTTGTTGTGAAGTCCTTTCAGTTATGTGGGGTTTTCCTGGCAAAGATACTAGAATAGTTTGCATTTCCTTTTCCAGCTCATTTTACAGGATGAGGAAACTGAGGCAAACAGGTTTAGGTTCCTCGCCCAAATTCACAAAAGCTAGTGTCTATGGTTGGATTTGAACTCGGGTCTTCCTGACTCCTGACCTGATGCTCTATCCATTTCATCATCTAGCTGCCCAGATCACTGAAGGTAGAACTGCTCAGTTCTCATTTGTTGCTGTCTTCACTGTCAAGGAGATTTACCATTGGACTGGAAAAGACAAAACAAAGGTGTCTGCTAGGGAACTCCAGAACACCTACCTGTCCTTGTTAAGTTCAAAACGCTTGGTCCTGACAAACAATACCCTTAGATATTGAGAAACCTTGCAGGTGTTCTGCCACCATGTGTGATCTCTGAATGGAGGACAAGTTATTTATTTTAGAACTAAAAGAGGGAAAATATTCAAATTTTCTCAAAAGGAGAAAGAAAGGAACCTTCAAACTATAGCTATATGAGCTTAAATATATTATTAAAGAGATGGTTAATAAGCAGCCAGAAAAGGAAGCAACAACCACCACAAGGTGTCATAATGTAAAGTTTTAGCAAGAACAGGTCATGATGGACTAACCAATTTTCTCTTTTGATAGGGTTACTAAACTGGTAAATAAGGGTAATCATGTCCGTACAATTTTGTTACATATTAGCAAATTATTTGCTAAAGAATCACCTAGTATTCTTATGGAAAAGCTGGAGAGATGTGCCCTGGGTGTGCTTTTAAACTAATTCATAAATGAATGGCTTAATGGGCAGACCCTCAAAATAGTCAGGGTTCCATGGGCAGCTAGGTGGTGCAGTGGATAAAATGCCAGACCTAAAGTCATCTCCCTGAGTTCAAATCTGGGCCCAGTTGGATAAATGGCATGGTTATCACATTTTCAGATGAAAATTGGTAGGGACATCTTAAAAAGAATCCTGGCTTTTCTTTAAAAAACAAAAACAGGGGGCAGCTGGGTAGCTCAGTGGATTGAGATCCAGGCCTGGAGATGGAAGGTCCTGGGTTCAAATCTGGCCTCAGATACTTCCCAGCTGTGTGACCCTGGGCAAGTCACTTGACCCCCATTGCCTACCCTTACCACTCTTCTGCCTTGAAGCCAATACACAGTATTGGCTCCAAGATGGAAGGTAAAAGTTTAAAAAAGTAATAAAAAATAAAAAAACAAAAACAAATGCTTAACTGTGGGGTAGAAGGTGGAGGGCAGGGGAGCCAAAACCAAGGTCCTAGTACAGAAAGAGGCAGAGATGATGGTCCTAGTGGAGAAACCTTGGTTCAAAAATGGTTGAGAGGGACATCCATGATCATTAGATGAAGGAGAAAACATTAAAAGTAAAGGAGGGCAGCTGGGTAGCTCAGTGGATTGAGAGCCAGGCCTAGAGACAGGAGGTCCTAGGTTCAAATCCGGCCTCAGACACTTCCCAGCTGTGTGACCCTGGGCAAGTCACTTGACCCCCATTGCCTACCCTTACCACTCTTCCACCTATAAGTCAATACACAGAAGTTAAGGGTTTAAAAATAACAAAAAAAAAAAAAAAAAAAAAAAAAAAAAAGGAAAAAAAAGTAAAGGAGTTAGCACACCTAGCAGATTGGCTAAAATGAAAGAGGGGGAGAGTAATGAATGCTGGAGGGGATGTGGCAAAATTGGGACATTGATGCATTGCTGGTGGAGTTGTGAACTGATCCAACCATTCTGGCTGGCAATTTGGAACTATGCTCAAAGAGCTATAAAAGAATGCCTGCCGTTTGATCCAGCCATACCATTGTTGGGTTTGTACCCGAAAGAGATCATAAACAAACAGACTTGTATGAAAATATTTATAGCTGAGCTTTTTGTGGTGGCAAAGAACTGGAAAAGGAGGGTATGTCCTTCAATTGGGGAAAGGCTGAACAAACTGTGGTATGCTTATTATTATTATTCCTGTTGACTCCCTAGGAGCATAGGGCCGCAACCATCTCACGCCAGCGGACTCTGTTCTGGACAACTTCCCCCAGCTGGGCCCATGTCATTCCGACTGTTTTTGTTTCATTTTCAGCAGATCTTCGCCAGGTCTGTTTTGGTCTTCCGACTTTCCTCCTCCCTGAAGGGTTCCAGCACAATGCTTGTCTGGCTACGTTGTCTTCCGGTTTTCGTAGCGTATGTCCTATCCATCTCCACTTACGTTTCTTTATGTCCTGACTAATGGGATACTGGATTGTTCTTTCCCAGAGACTAGCATTGGAGATCTTTTCAGGCCATCTGATGTTCAAGATGTGGCGTAGACATCTGTTAACAAAGACCTGGAGTTTGTTGGTGTTAGCGCTCGTCACTCTCCAGCTTTCTGATCCATATAGGAGGAAGGCCTTTACGTTGGTGTTGAAGATTCGGAGCTTAGTGACGAGGGACAGTGTAAAAGTGAAATTTGGAAAATGCATTCTATAAGTGTATATATTTCTATGGACATGGGAAATGTATCAAAACTACATTTCCCGTGATCCAACATGGTCCAACTGGTTTCCGTTTCCGGGTCTTTGGGCTTAGGGAGGCCGATGTCTTGACGCAGGGAAGAGCTTAAATCTCCTGGGTTAGGAGGGAGTGGCCTCTTTGCAGTAGGCTCTCTTGGGCAGCAGACTGGAGACAGTAATGGAGGCGGCAGTTTTGAATGCTTACAAGCGCGTGGTCTGATAAATTTATCTATAAACATGGCTTTAATTAAAATACTAATTTATATATTTATACAAGCCTTTATCATTTTTCATATTAATAACAGTGCTTTGGAGATCCAGACAGACCGTAAGGTGTTAAATGCCTGTCTGGCTTTGTTGATTCGGTTTCTGATGTCCTCGTCTGCCCCGCTGTCCTTACTGACTATGCTACCCAAATAGGTGAAGTGGTCCGTCTCCTTGATGTTTTCTCCCTGTAGTTGGATTGGCGTATGCTGGTGATGGAATACTATTGTGCTAAAAGGAATAATAAACTAGAGGAGTTCCAGGTGAACTGGAAAAACCTCCAGAAACTGATGCAGAGTGAAAGGAGCAGAGCCAGAAGAACATTGTACACTGAGACTGATATACTGTGGTAAAATCGAATGTAATGGACTTATGTACCAGCAGAAAGCAATGACACAGGACAGTTCTGAGGGATTTATGGTAAAGAACGCTACGCACATTCAGAGAAAGGACTGCAAGAGAGGAAACATATAAGAAAAACAACTGCTTGAACGCATGGGATGAGGTGGACATGACTGGGGATGTAGACTCGAAACTACCACACCAATGCAACTACCAACAATTTGGAAATAGGTCTTGATCAATGACACATGTTAAAACCAGTGGAAATGTGCATCAGCCATGGGTGGGGGGAGAGCAGGGGGTGAAGGGGAAAGTGGGAGCATGAATCATGTAACCATGTTAAAATGAATATTAATAAATGTTTAAAAAATTAAAAAAATAAAAGTAAAGGAGTTAGGCAAAGTTTCCCTTAGGAAGTAGCACATTAACTAAACCTTGAAAAAAAAGAAGGAATTGCAAAGAATGAGAGGTGAGGAAGAAGTGCATTCTAGACATGCCAAGAAAAGAAGCTGATAGAACCTTAGAGTTGACTGGAGGATAAGGAGCATGAAGTGGAATAATGTATGATTGGTGTAAATGAGGGTTTGCAGACAGGTTGTGAAGGCCTTTACATGCCAAGCAGAAGATTAACAACTAGGTATAGCAACAGAGAGCACAGGGGAGTGCTGGGCCCACAGTCAGGAAGACCTGAGTTCAAAATTAGCTTTAGATACTAGTTGTGTCACCTTGGATAAATCACTTAACCTTACTTTTTTCACCTGTAAAATGTTGTGAAGATCAAATGAGATAGGATTTGTAAAATGTTTTGCAAATCTTTAAGTGCTATGTAAATTCTAGCTATTATTTTTTCCTAGATAAAAGGTTTTTCAGCAGGTGAATGACCATGGAATGCCAATGACCCACTTAGCCAGTGACCCAGTTAGGATTCTGTTGCAATTGTTCAGGTGAGAGTTTACCCTGATGGCCCTCTAAATATAGGGAAGGGGGTAGATATGAATGTTGTGATAAAGAAGTTAGGTAATCTCACAGGTCTCCGGCAGTTTGGGTAATGAGGAGGGATAAAAAGGTGATTTTGAAAGGGGATGAAGGAGATAACTGAGTGTAGGGAAGGATGAGGTAGTATATAGGAAGGTAGGGGAATGACAGGAGTATACAGGACAGGTAGTATATAGGAAGGTAGGGGAATGACAGGGAGTATACAAGAATAAGCTTAAACAGGCTTATTCACCAAGGCTAGAGACAGAGGGTACTGAGAGGAAATAGGCTGAGGTGCTTCAATTAGGGAAGGTATCTCTAAGGTACAGGGGGATTGGGCCAGTCAGAAATGTTTTATATCTGGCTGGAGGACTTCTCTTGTTAATTTCTAAGTTCCTTGAGGGAGGAGACAAAAGGGCTCCTCCTGCCAGTGAAACTGATGGCTGCAGGAAGTCTCGGATAGGTACTTCCTGCCAAGATGGATGCTTGCAGTTCCCTCAAGAAATAAAAAGAAACTAATTCCTTCCCTCTTTAGCCCTTGCCTTAATCTTCCATACAATGATTCACCAGAGACTTGTATAGGTAACAAAGGGGATTTATTAAAGTCAGGAATAATCAGAGGGAAAGAGGTTTTCGGTTTTCTAACTGCTGCTAGGGAGAAAGCTGGATGGTGAGGGATGAGTCGCAGGAGAGGTTTAGACTAAGAGAGTCCGGCTCTCCCAGTTAGGAAGGTTTGACTGCCTTTGAAGTAAAATATTTATCAAATCACTAAATTAGGGGTAACTAGATTAGGATGCCCTACTTGCCTACAGAATCTAAACCCACAATGTCCAATCACCAAGCCACCCTTCCTCCCAGGGCCCAAAGGGAAATTCAGGGGAAATAGTAGAGATGTAATGGAGAGATCAGGGAGAGGTCCAGGGAAATCAGATAGGTCCAAATTTCCCCAAGACAAAATAAGCACAGGCCAATGCCAAAGCCAAAAGGCCAAAGCCAAACCGAAAAGCAGAAGCCAACAAGCTAAGCCAAAGCTCAAAAAGCAAAAGCCCCCAGTCAAAGCAAAAGCCAGAAGGCAAAAGCCCCATCAGTTGGAACTTCAGCCCTATTTATAGCTTTAGGCTCCAACTGACTTTCTGAAGATTCTAAAACCTCCAACTGACTTTCTGTGACAGTTTGGAATTGCAGAAGCAAAAGGCTTCTGCTAGCAATATTGCATTACAATGTGTCCTCTGGACTCTGGTGGGGGGCCACCAGGGTAGTGAAGGGCCTCGAAAGCATGTCATCTAAGAAGACAAGATCTAGGAAGGATAAAATAATAACTGGCAGTTTAAAAATGGTTTAAAAAGAGCTTTTAGGTGAAAGACTTGTTCTGCTTGGCCCCAGAATATAGAATGATGACCCAAGGATAGAAGTTGCAAATAGGCAGATTTAGGCTTCATGCCCTACAGTGGACTAGCCAACTTTAGGAGAAAGGGGGTTTCTCAGTCACAAAAGATCTTCAAGGAAAAGCTGGAAGATCATTAATGAGGTAAAGTGAGTAGTCTCCTTTAGTATTCCTTGGAGCTAACAGTCTCTGAGCTCCTTTCCAATCCTTGAGATTCTGGGATTCTCAAGTTTTCAATAATCTCCACTGTGTTGATAGGTCCCAATATCCACATCTAACCCCACCCTTTCCTAACAGTGCTGCAGGGTGGTGTCCCTGGCACCCCCACACCTCACAGACTATGCTAATTCCTGCCTTGATGGGTTAATAATACTGTTTCTGCTCCACCCTCCAATTCACCAATCCAAATTCAACACTTCCTTACAAACTCAGCTCCTCCTTACTTTATACAGTCTTTTTCAGACACCATTCAATCCATAGTGATATTTGAAATGTTAGGATTTCTATAGTACATATTTGTATCACACAATCTAGAACTTGTTTTATTCCTTCTTTTCAATTACAATGTAAACTCCTTGGAGTGAGAACATTTATATTTTTATCCCACATAGCAAACAATCCGTCCTGAGAATAAAGTTGGGATTTACTAATGTGATTAAAATTCCCTTTACAATGAATTCTGGGACAGCCAGTTTGTTTACTTGAATACAAGGAAGTATACTTATGTAATAAAACATTTCCAGCTATCACATTGCTAGTAGGCAGATCCTGATGAAACTCAACAGGTTCCCAGACTATCTGGGTGAATTAGAAAGTTTTAAAAAGTGCTTTGGATTCTCTGGGGGGGGGGGGGGGAATTTTGGATTTTCTAGGTCTTTTCTTCCCAGCTCTCAGAAAATACACATTAAAAAAAAATCCATTTTAATAATTTAAGTAGGGTTTCTCAAAGGTTATGGTGTTTGAGGCCTGAGAGAAACGAGTTTTAGACAATAAGATAAAGACTGAAAATTTCCAAGTTCTTTTCCTAGCTCTGTGCCCCTGGGCAAGTCACTATCCCAATTGCCTAACCCTTTAGACTCTTCTTTCTTAGATACACGATTTTAAGACAGAAAGTAAGTTTTTTTTAAAGCTCTTTTCGTATGAGGGATATTCCTGATTGGTAGAAAAAACTTGCTACACTCTTTTCTTGTTTTCTTTTTATCACTCGGATTACCAGAACTAATTATTTGGGACTAAGCCATTCTTATGATATTTTAACATTAGGAAATTGCATTTGCACTGGTAAAAAGAGCTTTTCCGACAACATTCAACTTCAGTAGATCGTTTTTCAGGGGCTGACTTTTCTAAGTGAGAGATTAAGTTGCTTTCATTAGTAAGTAAATGGAATTTTCCTCACCATAACATTGGGATGAAAACATAGATGCAAATATTCCTGAAAAAGGGAGAGTTTCATTAATTACGCCTATAATCAGTCATTTTAACATCTGTCTGGGAAAGATGTAAAACTCCCCGTAGAAGGCAGGGTCGATAGCTTACTTCTACAAAGAAACCCTAATTCCGCTGGCTGGCTGACTCCCCAGGGCCCAGGCCAAGTAGACCTCCGCCCCGCTCAGGGTTTTGTTCAGGAACCTCCTCCAGAGGCCTTTTCTGCTCCAAGCCACCACCAGGACCCTGGGAGAGATGGGATTTCCATGCATACTCTCTTATTTGGAGGAAAGTCATCCCTTCCCCAGGAAAAGCTTTTGAAGGGCGGGACAGTTCTAGGATCTCAGACTGAGGGCTGGAAGGGACCCAGGAGGCTCAACCTCTTCCTGTTACAGACGAGGAAACTCTAGAGGTCACAGTCACGTAAGCGGCCCAAGGTCGGCCTCCCAGCGTGGGTGGGGGAGGGGGGGAGGTCCGCGCGCCTTTCCGGGAACCTCGGTTAAAGGGAAGCGCTATCACTTGCGGGAGGGATTAGGCACATTCCAGGGAAGGTCCCAGATAATTGAAGCCACGAAAAACTTTCAGAGAGTTGCAGATGCCCCTGTGAGGAGTAGGGTCTTCAACTCTGGAGGAATCCCAGCCAGGTTGGAGGCCCACGTGGGGCTCGGGGCGGGGTGAAGTTGAACCACTTTCGGGTGACAGCTGAGGTGCCCTCTATCGTTGCCCCATCCCTCCGTTCCTGAGCTCGCTAGTTCGGGTCACCCGCCGAGCGCTAGCGTGGCGTCAGCGCCTCCCACGGTCAGGGGAACTCGGCCGCGGGGACCCGATTCGCTACCCACGGAGACACCGCCACTTCTTCCGCCCTTAATAAACATGGCTCCCAGACGGACGCGCACTTCCGGCGTCAGAACCATCTAGAGTCCAGACCGGGAGGGCAGGGCCGGAAACCGCCCTTCCCCTTCCGGCATTCGCCCCGCCCCCATCAAATGAGACCTCCTCTCTAGCCCCGCCCCCACCCCGGCCTCACCTTCTCTCGGCGCGGGACGATGAGGCTCCGCGGGTTCCGCGTAGCCGGACAGCTGCGGTTACCGGGTTACGAGTAGGGCTGGACGAGCCGTCGCAGGTCAGGCCTTGCCGTCCTCCCTCCGTCCACGATCCCCTGTACCGACCGCGGGCCCTCCGTGACAGGGGCTCCCGGCCGCCCCTCTGCCAGCGTTGCGGTCCCAGGTGGGAGTGGGGCGGGAGGAGGGACTGACTGCCGGCACTTTGTGGGGGCAGGGGTCGCCCCTTGCGGGCCGTTGAGGTTCTCTTCCCTCACCTCCTGGGCCTGACTCGATGAGCCCCAATCTGGGGCATCGTAGCAGGACCTTAGGGTCCTAGAGCAAGAGTCGCGAGAGGCCTTCGGGGGCCCAAGGGGCCTGCCCAAGCTTCCATAGGGATCGAGTGCTACGGCTGGGGTTGGGAGCGAGCTCTTCCCGAGGCAGGGGCAGAATCCCCCTCCCTGCACTGGGCTGTGTTCATTCTGTATGGATGCCAGGCTAGATAATTATAGAAGCTCAGTACGGTGCCAGGCATGTAGTAGGCGCTCAATAAGTGCTCATTCCTGACGTCCCTGTCTGGGATCGAGGGGTGGATTTGGAGCTATTGCCTCCAACGTAGAAGTTGAGGCTTTGAAGCTATGGTCTGGAGGGTTGTCATTCTGATTGCTTGGGCTGTATGGGCTTTTCTTGGCGAAGATACTAGACTCCAGTGGATTAAGGCAACAAAGGTTAAGTGACTTGCCCAGGGTCACACTGGTCTTGAGGCCAGGCAGTCTTTCCTGTCTCCAGGCCCAGCTCTTTTTTCACTGAGCCACTTAGTTGTCTCTGGGCTAAAGGGTAGCAGGAGCAGGTATTTCATAATGAACAATATAGCCAGCATTTATAATACTTATTTGCAAATCCTTTTACCCCTCTCATTTAACCATCGAAGCAGCCTTGTGGGATTGGTGGTACTATTATCCCCATTTTACAGATGAGGAAAGAGATGGGTTAAGTGATTCACCCAGGGTCATACCCCTAAATAAGAGTTTTAGGCAGGAATTTAATTTAGGTTTTCCTGACTTAAATGCATGTCGATTATTTGATTTAAATACTTGCTCTAATGGTTACCACTTTGTATGACGCTAGGCAAGGCTCTTAACCTCCTTGTCTGTTTCTCCTTTATAAAGGGAGTTAGACTTTCTAGTTCTAAATCTGGGATGCTTTCCCAACTCTGAGGATCTGTTCCAGGTCTTGTCATTGTGCACATTCGTCCTCTCCAGTGCCTGGAATTCTCCCTTTGCCTTGGTTCAGTTCTTCAGTTACCTTCTTTGGGAAGTCTTTCTCTGATCCCCTGGGGGTTAATGATACTTTCTCCTTAAATAATTATGGATATACTTATCTATTTACACATTCTTCTCTTTCCTTCTCCAGCAAAATTTAAATTTTTTCAGGATTGGGACTACTTTTCCCTTTGAATTTTCAATTCCTTTTTTATCTATGGGTCCTAATTAAAAAAAAAATGGGGAGATTTCTCCTGCACCAACTATTTCAAATAGTCTGTGAGCCCACCCGTGCCTGTTCTGTCTCCTTTAGAACCTCATCTTTTTGTAGAAAGGGATAGCGGGGAAGGACCATCCTGGTCTTTATCTGTATCTGTGGTTAATGCTTGTACTCCCCTACACCATCTCTGTTGCCCAAATTAGACCTAGTGGTAGTGATTTGCCCTTGGTGACTTTAATGGGAAGAAGCCAAGAGAATCTTTTTATACTCCCTGAAGCAGTTAAAGGTCTGGCTTTAACCTCAGTATGTTTTTTGCCCTGTCTGTCCTTGTTTTTTGGTAGCCAGAGTGAATGTCCTTTGCTGGCATGTGTTGCTTCTGGGACTTGGGAATTATTTTGTCAAAGCCTATTCAGTCCCCTTTCAGAAACTCCATGAATATAAAGTTATTGTTTACCGACTTGTTTTCCCCTTATCCAGTGCCCTGGATGACTTAAAAGCTTCTATAGTGACAACATAATTAAAATGGTTTCTTATCCCTGTTAAAGGGCTATGTGTAGAACACTTGTCTAAGAATTAGAGCCAATTTGACAAAAATAACTCCCCAGGTTTCTCTAAAACTTCTCGTTTAAAAACAGATGTGTTTTTTTTTTTTTAAACCCTTGCCCACCATCTTAGAATTAATACTGTGTCTGTTTCCAAGGCAGATGAGCAGGGCTAGGCAGTAGGGACTAAGTAACTTGCCCAGGGTCACATAGCTAGGAAGTGATTGAGGTCAAATTTGAATCCAGGGCCTCCTATCTCTAGGCTTGGCTCTCAATCCACTGAGCCACTTACCTGCCCCCCAGTTTTTTCTCATTTCTTAAAAAAGATTTTGACATCTTTTTCTTTTAGTTTCATCAGGAGAGAAATTAATAGCATTGGAGAGTGATTGTCTGATTCTGTTAAAAAAGTAGAGGTTTGGGGCAGCTGGGTAGCTCAGTGGATTGAGAGTCAGGCCTAGAGACGGGAGGTCCTAGGTTCAAATCCGGCCTCAGACACTTCCTAGCTGTGTGACCCTGGGCAAGTCACTTGATCCCCATTGCCTACCCTTACCACTCTTCCACCCTATGAGACAATACACTGAACTGAAGTACAAGGGTTTAAAAAAAAAAAAGTAGAGGTTTTATGTAATTCAATTTACATTCTTGTAAATTTTGATACACATATCCCAATAGCCTTAAAACATTTAGGAAAATGTTCTCCTGAAGTCTATTAACTTAAGAAGAGAATAGAATCACAGAGTTAGAAGGGGACCTTAATATTACCTAGTCTAGTGGACATCTACCTAAATTTTTACTACCAAATGGTCTTGTTAATCCTATAAACTAAAAAACAGACTCCTTTTTCCTTGTCTTCTGGTCATCTTCCCTCTTTTCCTCTTCCCATCTCCTAGTTGTTTGAGTATCTTATGTGAGTGGGAAATTTTTGTTATTTTATTAGTTCACAGCATAACTGTATTAACCCGAATATAGTGAGACATTTTTTCCCTCAATATGTACCTTTGAAAGTTGCATTCACACTATATTTGAGCACTTCCAGCTTTGAAACCATAAGTTGTGTATTTCATGCCTTAGCATATGTAAAAAGCATGGCTGTCTCCTGTGGCAGATGGGAAATGCTGACCAAACCCCTGTTTGTTTTGCCATTCCGTCAAATGTCACCTTTAATACTAAAGGCGCCAAAACAGTACTGATTAAAACTACTGGAAATTAGAAAAGTGGAATGACTGTGATGCTTGCAGTCACAGCTGATGGGTGAAAACTGACTCCTGACTCTCTATACATAATTTTATGGCATAAAACATCCTAAGGAAAAGTTACCATCTGGAGTGATCTTTTATGTGCAGGAAAAGGGATGAATGAATGAAGAACTTGTGTTAGATTGGTTGAATGTGTTTTGGGGTAGGTGTCTGGGTGCCTTACTGCCTCAGAGAGGAATGTTGTTACTGGGTGTGTTCCAAGGGTCATCCCACTGAAAATGTGAATAAGAGAATTGCTGAAATGCGCATGGACCTAGTTAGATGTTGTAATTAATAAGCCATTCATAGATCATTTGACGAAAGAATATAATGAGTGGATGTTGAATTTACTCCACCGGGAAAAATAAACGGTTGGTCACTGTATTAGGGGACTGGATCAAAACCACATGGGACAGGGGCAGCTGGGTAGCTCAGTGGATTGAGAGTCATGCCTAGAGACGGGAGGTCCTAGGTTCAAATCCGGCCTCAGCCACTTCCCAGCTGTGTGACCCTGGGCAAGTCATTTGACCCCCATTGCCCACCCTTACCACCCTTCCACCTATGAGCCAATACACAGAAGTTAAGGGTTTAATTAAAAAAAAAAAAAAAACACATGGGACAAAATCTCCACTGAGTCCATTGTGCTTGGATTTTTAAAATGTATATCAAACAGTATGGATGGTAGTGAAGATGGTGTTTTGTGGGAAGAAGAGGGTGACGATGACTGGAATGATGTTTCCACTTTGGGAGATGAGGAAATAGAAGAAGGAGAACATGAGTAAATATTGGAAGGTAGTTTCTCACAAGTATCTATAAAAGTAATACATATTTAATAAAAGTGTTGGCATTAAAACTTCTTTAACTTGTTTTCAGGACCTTGAAAAAACTTGCCTGCATTATTCACAAGTTAAGAGAAAGTTGTAATTTAAAAGGAGAAAATAAAATGGGTGTTTACTCTTTCTGAGTTACCCTTCAAAATACTTGGTATCTCACTATATTTGGTGTCATATTATATTCGGACTAATACACTAGTCCCTGGAAAACATTGCTCTGATCTGGCTCTGACTCCTGCTGAATTTGAAGAGAAGTGATCCAGAGAGGATGGCTTGCCCTCAGCCCCTCAAGCATGAGCAGAGGCAGGATGGGAGACTGGTAGTCTTTGCACAGTATACATTTCCATGGTGTCTTGATTAAAATGAAACTTGGTGTTTTTCATTCTAGTGATATTGTCTTTCTCCTCCAGGACCCTCTTCTGTAGTGGGGAAAGAGCACTGGCTTTATAGTCAAATGACCTGGGTTGGCATCCAGTCTCTTTAGTTACAACCTGTGTGACCATGGGCAAGTCATTGAATTTCTCTGGTACTCAGTTTGGTCATTTTTAAGATGAGAGGGTTGGACTAGCTGGCCTTCAAGGTTTTATACAGCTCTAACTATTGGGTTCTGCTTAATGATTGGGAGCTTCTTTGGAAAGGTTACAGTTGGACTATGGGTTGTTTGCTGCCAAGATGAGCTAAGTTGGCAGAAAATTGTCAGTGGGAGGCCCTGTAATTTTCTCTGCCCAAGGAGGACCCACCCACCCACCTACTCTTTTGTAATCTTGGGCCTTCCACTGTATTGAAAGCCAAGGGCAGCAAGCACTGTTTGGCAGCCAGTTCAAGCTAAGGTCTTCTACAGACATGTTCCTTTACATCAGTTATAAATTACATAATAAAATACATTGGTTATAAATTAAATATAAATTACATACATATAAATAAATTACAAATTACAATACATAAATGAAACATTCAACATTATAAACAAAGCTCTTCTTTTATAATTCACCTTTGCACTAAAATTTTCTATTCCTTGTAACTTAAGTAAACTCCAATGGTTTCTTATTCCCTAGGATTAGTCAAGTTGGCAGAAAATATTTCTTAAGCACTTAAGTCAAGTCCTTGGAATACAAATAACAAGCCAAGAGAGAGACTGACCTTGCCCTCAAGGAGATTACAGTCTAATGGGGGAAGACCATCCTGGAAAGGTAGCTGAATAGGAGTAGAAGGAAGGTCCTGAGGCAAGAGCTTGACCACTAAGATCAGAACTGAGGGTTAGAAGCATATCCAGGAGGGAATTGGGCTCAGCTGGGTCTGAGCTTGTCCCCAAAATGAAGGCCTGAGAAGGACCTCAGCAGTGAGAGGAGGGGTTGTGGGGAAGGGATGTTCCTGGAGAGGAGACAGCCTGGTCATGGTGGCAAAGACCTTAGAGTAAGTAGGCCAGAAAGGAAGGAGGAAATCCAATGTAAATCCTCTGGCTGGCATTTAAAACTCTTTATAGCCTGACTCCAGCCTTCCCCCCCCACAGTACTTGATGGTTCTCAATTCCTCACAAAGCACTCTAGCTCCCTTCTCATACCTTTGCCTGGCCACACTCCATGCCTGGAATGTTCTCCTCACCTCTGTTCCTTGGAATTCTAAAGCTACCTTTAACTGGTCCTTCCATCCCTTCCTTTCACCAACTCCTGAACTCATTGCAGTCTGGCTTTTGACCTTATCCACTTGGGAAACCTTTATTAAGCATTTGCTATGTGCAAAGTAATATGCTAAGTGTTGCAGGCAAAGAGACAACATGCAAATAACTGTTCAGGAAACCTACATTCAGGATATCTCGGAAGTAATCAAGGCCCTCACATTAAGAGGAATTTGGAAGAGCTTCCTGTAGGGGGAATTTTAACCAGGACTCCAGGCAGCTAGAGAATCTGGGAGATGGAGATGAGGAGGGAATTTCTGCACGGACAGCTGGTGAAAATACCCTGAGTCTAGGGATGGTGTGTGACCCTGCACAAGTCACTTAACCCTGTTTGCCTCTATCCTTATTTGTATATTGAACGAGAGCAGAAAATGGCAAACTAGTCTAGTATCTTTGCCAGGAAAACCTCAAATAGGGTCATGAAGGGTCTGACAATTCAGAGCTGATCAACAACAACAAAGGATTAATAGTCAAATGATGGGGCCTGGAACAGTTTGTATCAGAAGTGCCTTGTGGTTGGGGAGGCCTGAGACTAGAGATGAGGGTCTTGTTTAGATAACGGAGGCAGCTGAGTTTAAGGACTGAGTGGAAAATGAACTGCAGTGGGGGAGAGAATTGGGGTCAGCAGACCCCCCCCATGCACTGTTGGGGCAGTACAGGCTTAATGTGATGAGAACCTGCAGGCAGCAGAGTTGGTGGTAGTGTCTGTCCTAAGAGGCATGGGGAGGTTTGTGAGAGATGAAGAGAAAGAGTTATTTTCCCTTGAGAGCCTTGAGAGAGCTGGACTCTTGCCTTTCTTTATCTGACTGTTAGCTTAGTGTTTGGCACTTCAAAAGAACCCCTTTCTGCCCCCCAGTGGCCCCTGGCAGTGGGGAAACATTACCTTTTTTTTCTTTTTTCCTCTCAGAATAGAAGCTCCTTGAGGGCCTGAGCTTTGTTAACTTTGCCTTCCCAGTGATAGCAACTGAGTGGTACATAATATTGGTGCTTATTTCTTTACTTGTATAAGAAAGATCTTATGTGTTTTAGTAGCTCCACTTAAGTCTTTGTGCTTGCTTTCCTTTAGCCAACTTGGTAACATCTGTTTTTTTCACAGTTAAAAATGGCAGAAACAGCCACTTCTCCACTGAAGCATTTTGTGTTGGCCAAAAGAAGAATTACCGCCATCTTTGACCAGTTATTGGACTATGTCAGCGAGGGCACAAGTTTTGTCGAAGGTTAGTTGTTGCAAAGTTGCTTATGGAGCATTGAGGCAGGGCATTTTTATGAAGATGTTAACATATATAAATTCTGTTTCTAAGCTTCCAGAAAATTTTGTTAGAATATATATAACTTAATATAAATCTAAATATTAAAAAACACTTTTATTTTCCAGGTTTTTATTGTTTAAGCTAAATTTGGAGGAGTGAACATATTTTGCTGAAGGAGTTTGGGAGTTACATTTTTTTTAAACCCTTAACTTCTGCCTTAGTATTATTAATTCTAAGACAAAAGAGCGGTAAGAACTAGGCAATTGGGGTTCAGTGACTTGTTTAGGATCACACAGCTAGGAAGTGCCTGAGGCCATATTAGAACCCAGGACCTCCCATCTTCAGGCCTCACTCTCTCCGTGTGCTGCCCCTGAGAATTACATTCTTGAAGCAATAGAAACTTGAATTTCTAGTGACATGTCATCGATCCATCTTGGGCTAGGCCCCATCTAACTTTTAATCTTTTCTTTAGAACTTACAAATATTGTGATCTCATTTTGCAGATGATGAGATTGAGGCTCTAAGAAGCCAAATGACTTTTCCAGGGTCATACTTTTAGAGTCAGGATTCAAAAACAAGCCTAGAAAGGTGTTGCAGATGATAGCAGAGGGTTCAATAGGTCTCCATACCCTCAAGGTTTGATTATGAAATTCATGTGAAGGGGAGATGTATGGCAGGTTTATGATAGGGAGTCTTCTCTGACTCATTTCAGAATTAATATGTGTTCTCATTTCGTATATAAACCAGAAGGGATACTTTTCACCAGTGAATTACTTTGTGTTTTTTGTTTAAGATGCTGTATTGGGTAAGCAGGGCAAAATTTGCTTGGTTCCCTCCTTAGATATTTTCCTGGTCACTTGTTATTTTGTGAATGAAACTAGTTTTTAAAAGGTTTTTTGATTTTTTTTTTTTTTAGTTTTTATTTTTCTATTAGAAATTAAGGAAATCAAGGCCACAAAACAAAATGGTATATAAGATGATGCCAACATGTGCATCTATGATCCCTAAAGAATGAAGAACCCTACCACTCCAGCTATTTTTTTGTTTTGTTTTTGTTTTTTGTTTTTTTTACTCCAGCTATTTTTGAGGTTTAAACAGGCTTGGGATTCCTCAAGGTTATCAGGTAGAGTTTTTGGATGAAGAGGGGCACCTTAATCTCTTGATACCCAGAGCATGGGTCAGGGGCTCCCAGGCTATTAATAGCATCAAAAAACGCTACAGTGACAGAAAAATCTTAATGGTGTTGACTTTGGAAATTCATTATTTCCATTAAGAATTTAGCTACTAGTATCTGATGGCTTCTTGTTTAAGAGGTAGTGTGAAGATAATGAAAAAAATGGAATAAAAAAAAAAGAAATAAGGTGGAAATAGCCACTACACTAAAAAGAAACCCAGCCAGTTCTTACCATTGGATTCATTTGTTGTTGCAGACAGTGCATCTTTTATTTATGTAATCAGGTAGAATATGGTGAGGTCTTTCTTAATCCGAGACTTGCCTCCCTATCCCAGGTAAACTCCCAGTTACCCAATTTATAATGTGGGAAAAGTGAGACCTTATTTTAGGTCATTCAACCCTCTTGGATAGAAAGGCTAATAGTAATGCAGGCTCTAATTTTCTAGAGAGCAAATTGTCTTTGACTTAAGGCAAAGAGTTATAAACCAAACTCTAAAAGTTCTTGTGAGGCTTTCAGAATTTTTCTGGGGCGGTGGGGGTGGTGCTATGGTGCAGCTAGGTAGCACAGTGGATAGAGCACCAAGCCTGGGGTTGGAAGGACCTGGGTTCAGATTTGACTAGGACACTTCTAGCTGTGTGGCCCTGAGTAGGTCACTTAACTCCAGTTGCTTAGCCCTTACTGGGCTTCTGCCTTAGAGTAATACTTAGACAGAAGGTAAGAGTTTCTTAAAAAAAGAAAAGAAATGAAATTTTCCTAGAAGACTTTGAAATACGCTTGACCATGACCAATCTGGTCATTGACAAATCCATCCTATTCCCCGGAAGATCAGATTTCCATGAATAAGAACTTAGCATACTCTATAAATTTGAAGACTACATTACTTTACAAATATCTTGCTAATTAAATGAGCTAAAGCAATTGTATAAAACAGCTAGATGGCACATTGAAAATAGTGCCAGTACTCATCTCCCTAAGTTCACATCTGGCTTCAGACATTTATTAGCTTAGCTGTATGACCCTGGGCAAGTCACAACCCTTTTTGCCTCAATTTCCTCATCTTTAAAATGATCCAGAAAAGGAAATGGCAAACTGCTCCAGTATTTTTGCCAAGAAAATCCCAAATGGGGTCATAAAGAATCACACATGACTGCATAACACGTGAACAAAAATGAATATAATAATTTTTATGTGTTTTTTTTTTATATCACCATAGTTTTCCCTAATAGTCCTCCCCTACTCCTTCTCAAAAAACCATCCCATATAATAAATAGTATTTTTTAGACAAAAAAAGAACAAGAGCAAATATCAGCATAATTTATCAATACATTGAAAGATTGTGACAAAATGGGTAAGGCACAACTTTTGTGCCCCTTCTCCCTCTGCAGAGCTGATGGGGCTGGATTTCCTCATGTCTCTTCTCTGACTCCATGCTTGTTCTTTAGAATTTTGCCACATTCATTTTTAATTTTATGTGTGTGTCAATTTACATAATTTACCCCAAATTCTAATCATTGTGTATATCATTTAGCTTAAGGCTTGACTTATTCCATTCTGCATCATTTCATGTTGATCTTTCTAATCTTCTCTGGATTCGTTACATTCATCATTTAATACAGCATGGTAACTAATATTCCATTATATTCATGTACCATGGTTTTTTAAAGCTATTCCCTAACTGATGAGCATTGACTTTGCATATAGTTCCTTTCTATCATGAAAAGCTCTGCTATAAACATTTTTATTTATATAAGATGTTTTTTTTTGTTTGTTTTTTATTATCAATGATCTCCATGAGATAAAAACCTGGACTCTCAGGGTTATAGAAAATGGACATTTTAATCATTTTATTTGCCTAATTCCAAATTGCTTTTCAGAATGGTTGTATTGCTTCAAAGTTCCACCAGTACACTAGTGTTCCTGTTCCTGTCTTTGCACAAACCCTCCCACACTGACTCTTTATCTTTTGTCATTATCTTTACCAACTTGCTGGGTGTGAGATATCAGAGGTATAATTACTATGTCATTAATCTAGAATGCAGTATATCTTATCCTTCATTCTTAATTTTATAGCAACATATAAGAATCCAGAACTTGACCGGATAACCACTGAGGATGATCTGGCAGAAATACAGGGGTATAAAAATAAACTCTCAGTCATTGGTGAGGTGCTATCCCGGAGACATATGAAAGTGGCATTTTTTGGCAGGTAATTATATTTTTCCTATTAAGTGTCATATAGTTGTTAAAATAAACAAGACTCCATTTCCTTTATTGAATTCCCAACTTTGGCAAGTCAAACTGTTCATTTTTTCTCTTAAAAAAAAGTTCTTTTCAGGACACTTAACCATCTAGTAGATAATTTGGATTACAATACTGGGACGTCCTTTTATAAAAATAATTATATTTCTCATGACTATTGTAATGGTTAGAATGGTTATGGCTAGAATAGGTCGCCAAAAATTGTAATTAACCTTTAAGTCACAAGACTGCTAATAGCTAGATTTATTAATAAGAAAAAAAAGAGAGAGAAATATAGAAAGGAGGTGATGAATTTCCTAGCCTAATAATCCAGAGCCTAACTGCTCAGTGTCTGTCTCCAAATCTCAGCCTCAGGAAATAACCCCCACAGCTTCCTGCTGGGTCTCATCTTATAAATCCTTATTACACCCATTAGCTGTCTTATATCACTCCCAGGAACCAATCACAGTTCCTCAGTCTGGTATCACCCAGAGGGGCAGTGCCTGTGGAATCAATTCCCTGGTTGCTGATTGACCCAAATTCAAAACAAATGGAAGGGAAGTCTGACTCCCTGATTGATCAAATCAAAGTACAAATTCCCTTCTCACAATTATCCCTCCCTTCCCCCCATTCTATTGGGAGACAAGCATGTTGAATTCTCCTCAATTGAGGGTCTTGGGAGATTAACATGCCTAGTCCTCCCCAGTGAATCATTTCACATAACCAATGTATATTTCTAAGGCTTCCTCCCACTAAAGGTGTATAAAACATTGCCCTTTCTAAGGGGAAATTACAGCAACCTGGGAACAAGAGGGAAATAATAAAGAAAGAAAACAAAAACAATAATTAATAGATACATTGACAGAAAATTATTACATTCAGAATAAATGTGTTTAACTCCCTTCAGTTCAGTTCATTCTGGATCTCTTGATGCAATGTGCGGTGTCTGCAGGCATCTCCATGGCACCCTCTTCAAAAAAAATTTGCCTTCCTGATTCAAGGTGCTGGCGAGTCTCTTCTAAAATTCCTCCACAAGATTTTCAAACTCTGGATTTTAGGACAACCATACAATTAAAACCATGTGCTATTTTTTGTATAAGTAAAACTTAACTTCGGTTAGGGCCAGTGAGCATATTTGGTCTTAATTCTTTGGCATAAAATATAAAATAGGTCATTCACAAATACATGTGAAGTTGGATTATTTTTTATCTATTAAAGATATTAATCAGCAGAAATTGCTTTTAGTTTTGAGATGAAGAAGTCATAAAGTGGGAATTTAATTGTTTTTTCTTCTGTGTTCATTAGGAACTGTCAGGCATATGATGCATGTATTTTCTGGTATTTTATTGGCAGGGTGGGAAGGATGGGGCTGAGGAGACTTAAAAGGTGTCATAACCCAGAGAAGGATATTGCTTACTTTGTCACGTGTATGCTGTCATAAGGAGGGCAATTCTCTTACCTTAGATAGGCCTAGTGGAGGACTGTGTAGAGTGATGATACTTTACATTCCTATCTGTTCTGTCATTTGATTCTGAAAACCAAGGCAGGTGTAGCAGGTATTTTAGACCTCTTTTCCTGATGAGAGCAATGTGGCTCTAGAAGTGAAGGTTTACCATGAGTCACAGAGAAATGATAGAAAAGTATAGAAAGGAATCAGACTATAGTTTTGACTTCTAGTTACTGGTCATTCATTCCCCTGGACCTAATAATGTCATACTGAGTACTTGAGTGTGTTATGGTACCTGCACCCAGTCTGCTTCCCTCCAGATCTTTTCCCTTCTTAAGCCTCCAGGCACATTGGCATCCTCTCTGCAAGGTACTAAGGACTTGGATGTCTTTCTTTTCTTTTTTTTTTTTTTTTTTTTTTTAAACCCTTACCTTATATCTTAGAATCAGTACTGTATATTGGTTTCAGGGCACAAGAGCAGTAAGGGCTAGCATTGGGGTTTAAGTGACTTGTCCAAAGTCACATAGTTAGGAAGTGTCTGAGGCCAGATGTGAACTCAAGACCTTCCATCTCTAGGTCTGGTTCTTAATCTACTGAGCTACTCAGCTGCCCTCAGGGGCTTTAATTTCCCTCTCAGAGCTCACTATGACTAATTTTCTTTTTTTTTTAAATGAGGAAGGGGTAATACTACTCCTTGCTAAATCTAATCCCTCTTCTTGTGCTCTTAGTCCTGTCATCTCACTTATTCCAGGATTTCTGCCAGCTCTTTTCTTTTGCCTACAAAATCCCCAAGTCTTCTCCAGGCCTACAAAGGCTTCCTTTGACCTTAATCCACCTTCCATCTTCTTTTTCCTCTCTTCCTCTTCATTGTTCACAACCAGTCACTCTCTGTGTGCCCTCAGACCATTGTTGTGTGTTTTCTATCCCTACAACTCTACTAAAACAATTTTCTCAGGGGTTATACGTAACTTCCACATTACCAATATAAGGTTTTTTGTTATTCCTCTCTGATGTCTCAGCCACATTGTACCACTGTTTGCATCCCTCCTTCCTTGGGCCTCCTGACACACTACACTGTCCTGCTTCTTACTCTCATTTTCTCTTTAAGCACATTCCTCTTTGATAGTCTTATTTGTTTATATTCTTTCAGCACATGATTCCCAAATTTGTTTTTTAGTTTTATTCTCTTCCCAAAAAACTAGACTCATATTTCCATCTCTGTTCTCTATTCTTGTTCTTAAATATTTCTAAAACCGACCTAACCTTTGCCCTCAAAATCTGATCTTCCTTTTGAACTATCATTCCAGCTATTCAGGACCATTCAACAACCATTAATCTTTATTTTTTTTTTTTTTTAGTGTTCATCCACCTTCACATACACTGGGTATACCAGAGAGGAAGGCAGTTTCTGGGGGCATGGTGTCTTTTGACCAGTAGGAGGAGGAGATGGAACACTCTCCATTCATCCTCCTTTTGGGTTCTGGCTCTGCTGCCTGAGGCATGAGACTGAGAATGCAGCTCATAGCTATTTACAGCTGGTGGGGAGTCGACCCCCTCTCCTGTTTCCTTGTCCCAGATGTGAACAGGATTCACTCACCCAGAGGTCATTTTGCAGACAGGAGACTGAAGCCCAGAGGAGGGAAGAGCCTACCTGAGGTCACAAAGCTGCATTAGGTCTGCATGGATCGCTTAGGGTTTGAAAAGCAGCTGGAGATATCATAATACCAGGGATCTTCAGTTAAAAAATAAATGGGAGCCACTAAGGTGTACATAAGAATCCCTACAGGCTGCATGTTGACTTAATTTTAAAATGTAATATCCATAGTGTGTTATTTATTTTGTTAAATATTTCCCAATTCTGACTTAATCTGGTCCTCACTTGGGAGTGTTTTCTAACCTGCCCAAGAACTTGTGGGAGTAAAGACATTCCACTGAGGGCCTACTATGTGCCAGACATTGTGTGCTTTTGGTACAAAGACAGAAGAGTCCTTGCTCTCAGGGAGCTTATATTCTTTGGTGGGCAGAGAAGCTAAGTAGTAAGCCAGGAAGGGGGCACAGGAGCCTGTGATATTTGTAATATTCCAGGAAAGGGGCCGAGGGCCTAGGTAGGGAGGAGGAGGAAGCGGATGCAAGATCTGCTGTGGAGGTCGACTTGAGATTTGTCCACAGATCGGATGCGAGGCATAAGGGAGAGCCATGGAGGATTCTGATGTTAGGGACCTGAAGGACTAGCTGCCAGGTCTAGTCAGCAAGAACTAATTAAATGTCAGGCACTTTGCAAAGGAAGGACTGGGGTTACACAGAAAGGCAAGACAAGACCTCCTCTCAGGGGGCTTCCATTCTAAAGGGAGACACGCATTCTCTCTCTCTCTCTCTCACACATACACACACAGAAATGAACTGGGGTGGTGGGGAAGTGCTGCTGTTCAGAGGGACTGAGAAACTTGAGGGAAGCCAGGAGGCAGAGGGAAGAGACTCGGGCAGGGGGAGCCAGTGAATAGTCAGGAAATGAGTATCTCATTCAGGGAGCAGCCAGGAGACCAGAATCACTGAATGTCTGACTGTTGGAGTGGGGAGAATAAGGCAGAAGAAGACGGGAAAGAGAGGAGGCAGCCAGGTTCTAAAGAACTTTAAAAGTCAAACAGAATTTTGCATCTGGCTGGGACTGATAGGTTGGGCCTGAGCTTTATTTGGGAAGATCATTTGGATAGCTGGGGGGAGGATGGACTGGATTGGGGAGAGATTGGGGGCAAGGAGACATGCTGGAAGGTCCAGGAAAGGTGGGGACAGCATCGGAGAAGAGGGCAGACATGACGAAAGATTGGCTTGGGAGGTGGGGAGTGAAAGTGAGGGGTTGAGGATAACAGCCAGGTTGTGAGCCTGGGTGACCTGAGGGAATGTCAGTGCCCTCAGCAGTAGTTGGGAAATAAGAAAGAGGGGAAGGTTTGGGAAGAGAGATTTGGGGTCAGTTATGGGCATGCTGAGTTTGAGACATTCAATAAAGCAGAAGAGTGAGAAAGCTTAAGACTGGATAAATAGATGAGAATAATTTGTAGAAAGACAATATTTTAAACCATAGGCATTGAGGAGATCATGGAAGGAAATGCTGTGGATAGAGAGAAGAGAGTGAAAGAAAGTGGAAGTACTGACTGTAGAGATGTAGGATAAAAGCCAGCCGGGACAGAGGTCACATGAAAGTGGGTTTTTTTGAGGATGAAGCAGTCTTGGGGGAATGTTTTTAGGCAGCAAGAAAGTAACAGGTACATTGGGAGAGGTGGAAGATTATGGAGAGGATAGGGAGGATGGAGGGAACAGTCTTGTTGGAGAAGATAGGACGGTAGGGGAATTGGGTGTGTGTTCATAGTTCATAGAGAAGTTTGCCCAGGTAAGGAGAAGGGCCACCACTTCATAAAAGACAGCAAAGAAGGAGATAGTGTGTAGTGAGTTGAGATGAGGGTAAAGGCCCCCATTTTTTCCATGAAGTATGAGTCAAGGTTCTCAGTGGAGAGTTTTTAGGGAAGGGGGAGCCACTGAAGACTTAAGGAATGAAAGTTTTGCAAGTGCTGCTATGGGGAGGTGTATAAAAGGAATATGAATGCACTGTAAGAAATGATGAGCAGCTTAATTTAAAAAAAAAACTTAGAAAGATCTACATGAAATTATTAAGAGCAAAATGTATAAAACCAAGAGAACATTATATTATACCTACAGAATTAATATTTGACAAATAACTCGTGAGAGTCGACCTCCAGGAAAGAACTAATAAATAGAAACATGAAAGACATAATTTAGAAATACGTGTTTTGGGGGGAGTAATGCCTCATATGGTGCAGGGAAAGTAGGGAGAGGAGAATTTTAATGTACCAACAAGCAAATAGATTAATTAAAAAAAAAATTGTTATGCAGCAGTATATGTTATGCAGGTTGAGAATATATAGCAAATTTGTAGTGGATACTGTCAACACTATTTCATGATTTTTTTCTCCAGTCCCATTAGTTAAGGAACTTCATAAAAGAGGTTAAATTTGATATCCGTATTTCGGATTAAGCCCTCTTCTTCCCCTTAAAAAAAAAAAAGAAAGAAAGAAAAAAACTTGCAGTATTTCTAAATTTAGAGGAATATGAACAAAAAAGGGGGCAAAAAAAATCTTACCTCTAAGACCAGTGGCTACATATATATATGGTCATAGAGTTTGACATGAAGTCCTAAAACTTCACAGGCCTCAGATCTCTGCGAAGAGGAAGAGTTCTTATTTTTTTTTTTAAACCCTTAACTTTTGTGTATTGGCTCATAGGTGGAAGAGTGGTAAGGGTGGGCAATGGGGGTCAAATGACTTGCCCAGGGTCACACAGCTGGGAATTGTCTGAGGCCAGATTTCAACCCAGGACCTCCTGTCTCTAGGCTTGACTCTCAATCCACTGAGCTACCCAGCTGCCCCTAGAGTTCTTATTCTCAGTGTGTTTTTCTACTTCTCCTTTCCTGCTCTCTTGTTTTAGGACAAGCAGTGGCAAGAGTTCTGTCATCAATGCGATGTTATGGGACAGAGTTCTTCCCAGTGGCATTGGCCACACAACAAACTGCTTCCTGAGTGTGGAAGGAACAGATGGGGATAAAGGTTATCTGATGACGGAAGGATCAGATGAGAAGAAAAGTGTCAAGGTGTGCACCATCATTGGAGAACTTGCCTGGAAATATTAGCTTTTTCAGCTCTTTATTCTGTACTTTTTGTATCGCTGGTGAGGACTAAGACATTTTCTGTCTTAAATATCTTTCAGTATCCCTGAAATTAAATATTTGTGGAAATCATTCATAGTTGATATTTTAAATTCTTCTCAAATAAAGGAGACCTAGACATAGATAAATGCAGCCGCACTTTTTGGAATCGGCACCTATCAGCACACTGCCTAAACTCCTTTTTGTTGCTTTTTTCCTTTTGGTCCTGACTTGTGACTTAATCAGGAGAGGGTATAAAGTTCCCTCCCTCACAACAGACCAGCAGCTCTTCAGGTACTTAGTCTAAGAGAATTTGGGGCCTGGAGTCTTGACAACTGGTAGGGTTTGCCCGTGCTTGCATAGCTATTAGGTGTCAGAAGGTGGAATTGATCCCATGTTTTCCTGACCCTAAGACCAACCCCAACCCACTAACCTCACATATGGCCTAAAGTTATAATACTCAATACTTAGGCCCTGAAACCTAGAGCCTATAGATCTTGCCTTGCCCATAGAATATTCTCTCCAAGTTACTGAAAATTCCACTGAATTCTCAGGATGAGTATTGGAGTCAGGAAGGCTTCAGGCTAACCTGACCCTGAAATAGCTTACACAGTCTGTAAATGTGGTTTTTACTCACATTATCCATCATTTTACATCCAGATCCAAGTATTCTCCTCAACAGGACAATGGGCAAGAAACAATTAGGAAGACCAGGAACATGTTTTTAAAACTTAGCCTTCTTTATTTGAGTGGAAAATGGACATCCTACTCGCTTTGATTTCTGCAGCCCTTGAAGACTAGAAACCCTTTTGTTTTCTTTTCAGACTGTTAACCAGCTGGCCCATGCTCTTCATATGGACAAAGATCTGAAAGCTGGCTGTCTTGTACATGTATTTTGGCCTAAGGCAAAGTGTGCGTTATTGAGAGATGACCTGGTTTTAGTAGACAGGTAAGTCTGTGTGTTCAACTTGTTTTGTTGACTTTATCAGATATCATTTCATCCTGTACGTAGAAAAAATTCTTAAGATTAGAAAGTGAAAAGGATAAAGTATTGAGTTTCTTGGACTAGTTTTGTTAGAGTGTTGCACCTATGTGGGTGGCTTTACTTTTTTCATGTCTAGAGTAATAGAAGTGTTGCCATACCCTTATTAAGGCATACCCTTATTAAATATTTCTCTCCATTTCGAATGACCCACTTATGTTTTGGAAACCATGTTGTCAGCAGTGGAACATGATTTTAAGTAGAACAGGTGTGCATATTGCAAGCTTTTGGCTTATTGTAACCCAAGAAAAAATACTCACTTTTATAGGTAAGAAAATAATTTAACTCCTAAGCCTTGAATTTATAATTAGAACCATTTCTTTATGGAAATTATTTTGCATGATCTGCTCTATGGAGACTACAATCTATTTTACTTAGTATTTATGTTTTCAGTTTATAGAGTAAGAGGTTTGTTTTTTTTTTAAATTGTTTCAAGGGGCAGCTGGGTAGTTCTCTGAATAGAGGCAGGCCTGGAGATGGGATGTCCTGGATACTTAGACACTTCCTAGCTCTGTGTCCACGGGCAAGTCATTTAACCCTATTTGCCTAGCCCATACCACTCTTCTGCCTTAGAACTAATACTCAGTATTGATTCTAAGATGGAAGGTGAGGGTTTAAAAAAAATAATTCTTTGAATTTTCACTAAAAAAAGTCATTTTCTTGTCTAACCATGTTTATTTTATCTCAATAGCCCAGGCACAGATGTCACTACAGAGCTGGATAGCTGGATTGATAAATTTTGTTTAGATGCTGATGTCTTTGTTTTGGTAGCAAATTCAGAATCAACACTAATGAACACGGTATGATTTAATCACATTTCTGTCTTTTAATGTTGGGATTCATTACTCTGTCAGTGATAATTTTGAAAAGTGGTAGAATAGAAAAAAACAATAATAATTATATGTGGAAGTTAGTAGCTTTCTTTTACCACAAAAGACTTGTCTTTTGGAGAATTTCCAAGGTTTCAATCGTTTTGTACATCACTTGACTTCTTATGATCATGGTAATCTGAGATGAGTCCAGGTGGGTCTTTGGTTGACTCAAGTTTGGCAAACAAAGAAGGCGAAGGGACCAGGACAGAAAGGCGGCCTTTGTCTTCAAAGAAGGCTTTCTGACCATATTTGCAGTTTTGTACAGCTGATTTTTGACATTAAATTTCTATTCCTTTGCCTAGTTGTTCAGTAATGTTTGAGGCTAACATGTTATCTGTCATTAAGACACAGATGGAGTGTTAGGTTGAGAGAAGAGCATAACTCTTTTAAAATAATTATAGTCTTGAGGGGGATTTACTAGAACTTACACAAATCTGATTAGAAGTCAGTAAAACACTTTTTTACTAGTGGTTTACTAGATTTGTAGACAGAAATCAGTGTCAGGCTTCCCACAACCTGCCTCAGCTTTCTCTTCTTCAACACCCTTTTAAGTGGGTACAGAGACATTGTAATGATGTAGTCTAAAGACTTGGGATTCAGTATAAAGGTATTTAGGGTTTTCCTTGGTTCTTTTACACAGAGAGAGTTATAACACTTGTGTAAATGCTATTATTTATCTTAATTTCCCCATTTATCAATTGATTTTAATAGAATAGAAACAAAATTATTTGATATCCTTTTCCAATGTTTAAATTTTTCTGAGAGATCCAAAATGTTTGCATCATAGTAACTAAAATTTAGCTCTTAAATGTAAATTGACTGTATATCTTTGAATAAATGAGTTTTGTATTTTTTGGCCTCTTTTAGGAAAAACACTTTTTTCACAAGGTAAATGAGCGACTTTCTAAGCCTAATATCTTTATCCTAAATAACCGATGGGATGCCTCTGCCTCAGAACCTGAATATATGGAAGATGTGAGTTGTTTTCTTAACTTCTGAAATGATCATAGAAGCATTGTATTATCAGACCAGGAAATTTATTTGCATTGCAGGGCTAAATGTTATTAAAGCTATGCCTTTGGCCCATGAACACTGGTTTAACTTTAGTTGAAGCATAATAGATTCTGCTCCACCCTTTTACCTTTACTCTCTGCTTTAAATGTGTTTCTTATAGAGAGTATATTGTGGGATTCTGTCTTTTAATCTATCCTGCTCTCCTTTTCCATTTTATGGGTGAGATCATCCTGTTTATATTCACCATTATGATTACTTAACTGTGTGTTTCCCTCTCTTTTATTTCTCCCTGCTTATCTATTTCTTACCTTTCACAAATGGAACACTCTTCTTACCTGTTCACAAATGTTCTTACCTTTCACAAATGGAACCTATTTCTTACCTGTTCACAAATGGAACATTGGTTTAGGAAAAAATGAAGTGTGTGTGTGATCTGGATCTGAATATGAGCCCCTTTAAAGAAAAATATAGAATGACAGATTAGAAGATATTTTCATTTTAGTTCTACGTACTTTTGTTTCTGGGAATTTTAAAGAAGATATTAAAATGATACAGATTGTATTACATTTGTTTTATAAGTAGTTTTATTCTAACATGTCATCATTTTTCCTAGATATTTCAGAGATTTTTTTTTTTTACTTTTGACTATAAAAATATCTCCTATTTGTGAACTTTAGCTGCCATAGAAAGAAAATTTCTTTGACTTGCCGAGTTATGTTGAAACAAAACAAGCATCCTCTGACCAGTAGAATTTAGTATACGATTGTTTCATGTGGGACTGGAATTTGAGGGAACTACCAAAATGTGAAGTCACCTAATTTGGTGGTCTTGTGAAATGGACCTGAAGGATATCATGGGATCCTGGAGAAAGGCCATGGTGGATATTGGATGTTTTAAGGATAAATGTTCTTAATGGCTTTAGAGATAATGATCATGGAGCCAGCAGGGGAATGCTAGAGATCACTAATCTGAGTCTTAATACCCTCATTTTGCATATAACCAAACTTTTTTTGCCATTGCTCTTTCTTCAAGGTTTTTCATAGCTCTCACTTTGTGCAGGTTCGTAAGCAGCACATGGAACGATGCCTGAATTTCTTGGTGGAGGAGCTCAAAGTGGTGGATCCCTGTGAAGCACAGAATCGCATATTCTTTGTTTCAGCAAAGGAAGTTCTCAGCGCCAGAAAGCAAAAGGCACAAGGGATGCCCGAGAGTGGTAGGTAGCACTGATCGAGAAGGGTTTGGCAAGAGTTTCTTGTAGATCCTTATAGAATCTTTACCCTAACTATTACAGGTGGGGCACTTGCTGAAGGATTTCAGACAAGATTCCAGGAGTTTCAGAACTTTGAACAAATCTTTGAGGTAGGATTTGTTTGGATTTCCAACTTCTTCCTAGGTAGGTGGTAAGATGCCATTGCTTTGCTGTTGTTTCCATTAATTTTTTTCCAACCTGGTCTGTCAGTACTGGTGTGCCACAGAAAGGCCAGATAGAAGAGAAGAAGCTGGGACTCCGTTAATTTGTAAGCTTTGTGAGTGGAGAATGCAAAAATGTCTCTTTTCCTTCTTTCTGTGTACTTTAAAGCTCGTCCTCTGTTTCATTCCTGAACAGTGTTGAAAAAAAAAATTCACATTGTACTCTGTTTTAGGGTCAAGTTTGCCAAACAGTTTTTATTAACATTATTCTAATATCCAAGCATTTCTAGCTTAGAGAGAATGTGTAAATGAGAATGTCTGAATCATTACAGATCTTTCCATGCCTTTGGGCATATTGCTTCCCCCAAGATGATTTGAGGTAACATGGAATCTTGAACAAAGAAAATTGCAAAATATGTTAAAAGTCCAATTTGAGGTTGACACTCTACTTCTCCAAATAGAATACTAGTCACTCAGTGATTATGTTCCTTCCCTCACCCATCTCCTCTCTAGAACTGAATGGTCTCCAAAGGAGAAAGGTCACAGGTCTCTAAAAGCACTGGGGGCGCAATTATTGTAAGAAGACCAAAGGTAGTCGTTGTTCTGGGTTTGGTTTCTACCCTTCAATCTTTCTGTCCCAGAAAGGCTTTTTATTCACCTTGAAAAGTCTGAAGGGCTTTTTAGACTAGAGAAATATTTGTTGCTATTTGTGGAGAAGCTAAAAAGGAGATTTTTGAATATGCTTCTTGTATTGCTACAGACTACTTTCAAGTCATTCTTGTCTCTACAAGAGCCATTAGAGACTTCCATTCACTTTAAAAAATTCTTCTCAAAGCCTGCAAATATTGCCTTTTGTCTAGTAGTCATGATCTCTAGAATACAAAAGGTAGGGGGGAGGTAAGAGGGGAGAATCACCCTTTTGCCCCTTTGAGATCAGAACTAGTAGAGGGATATAGAGAATGCAAGAAGGTTTATAGAAGAGCAAGGTAAAAAAAAAAGATTTTCACTACTGTACAGGGACATAAAACTCTCCTATGGTTTTTAAACTCTTACTTTCTATCTTAGAATTGACACTAAATATTGGGCAGAAGAGTGGTAAGGGCTAGGCAGTGGGGGTTAAGTGACTTGTCCAGGGCCATATGGCTAGGAAGTATATGGGGCCAGATTTGAATCCAGGGCCTCTTGTCTTTAAGCCTGGCTCTATCCACTGAGCTATACCGCTGCCCCCAGAGAAGAGATTTTGAAGAAGAAAGAGATTTGAAAACTCCAGGCCCTCTCCAGTCAATGATTATTCCTTAGTTGGGGTGCTCTTTGCACCTTGTCTGTATGTACCCTGGCTGGTTAGGGAGAAATTCTAGCCAGTTGCCCAGTATGGTGTGTTTCTTGTGTGATCTTCTCTCCTACTGGTGGGGAGCAGGATGGAGCCCAGATTACTAAGAGTTTTGATGCCTTCTAAGGCAGACAGCTGTGGCGCTGGTTGGCCAAACTTCCTCTCTAGCTAGAAGGTTCATCACTTTATTTCTCCTGCCAGCCATCACACAGGGAAGGATGTGACCGCATAGAGGTTGAGGGGAAAGGGCCTGCTCTGAGCCTGCCGTTAGAAGGCTGGGTTATGCGATTTGTCCTCTTCTCCTTCTCATTGTTCCCTGTGCCGATGTGGAGTTTGGTGCTTTTGTCAAACCCTGGGCTGTTGGGGGGTGCATAAGAATTTTTAGGGGTGAATACTTTGGCATAGTGGATAAAGAGCTGGCCTCAGAGTCCGAAAAAAGTAGGTCTCTAGTATGGTTTCTGACAGCTCTGCTGGCTGCTCGAGAAGGTGCTTTCCCAAGTTTGTGGAAAGGCAGTCATTTACTGCCACAGATTCTTAATTTATAAGCAAAGGAGATGCCCGCAGAGTGTGTAGTACCAGCTCAATTAAATTTTAGCCTAAGATTTCTTTCATATATAAAAGCAATAAAACCAAAGGCAGTGAGTGCTTACTCTGTGAGCTTTGGATGTACTAACCAGATACAGGAATGCACAGAAACACAAAAGCTTCCTTGCATTTAAGAAACATCAGCTTTTGAATATCTAGTGTAGACTGTTAATGGCATCAAAAAAATAGCTATTGGAAAGGGATAAAAGTACAGAGTGTTCCTTCAGATAGACATTGTTACTACAATAGACCCTGTGATTATTCCTGGAAACCAAGATGGAGTTAGTTGGGTTCAGAATCAATTAAGCTTTATTAGAGTTAGTTGGTTACAGGATTTTCCTTAGCTGAGAATTCCCTAAATTAATGAAATAACAGTTCTAGGACCTTTTTTCTCCAGTACCTTTTATACATTTTCCCAAGGACATCTCCCACGGGAGAGTTGGGATAAGCAGAATAGACTATGGGGTTAGTTTTAGCTCAATTGATATGCTATTTAAAATATTATATTCAGAGCTTGTTGGAGCTTCCACTTTAAAAAAATCTTCAAATAATCAACTTTCAAGATAATTGTGTGGCCTGAAAGCAACTTGTGCATTCAATCATATTCTCAGTAAATCTTTTTATACTTCAGAAATGCTTGAAATTATTGCCATAAAATTAATACTTTAAATATATATGTATATATGTATATTTTTGCCTGAGGCTTATGTGAGGATTAATGGTTTCTGCTGGCCCATGAACATCTAGCTTTTTCAATAATGACTTTTGGAGAAGGTGTGGGATGGGTCCATAGAATTCATCATGTGGTTTGGTAATTAATAAAGTAGCCTACATAAAAGGGAATGGATCTCTTAAAAGATGATAGTTGAGGGGGCAGCTGGGTAGCTCAGTGGATTGAGAGCCAGACCTAGAGACGGGAGGTCCTAGGTTCAAACCCGGCCTCAGACACTTCCCAGATGTGTGACCCTGGGCAAGTCACTTAACCCCCATTGCCTACCCTTACTGCTCTTCTGCCCTGGAGTCAATACTACAGAAGGTATGGGTTTAAAAAAAAAAAAAAAAAGATGATAGTTGACTTTTCTTAGGAACTGGATGGATCCTAAATGAAGTGAGTTGAACTTCAGGAATGAAAATTCCCTTGATGGCACCATATTCTGTTACCTTCCTATTCTACCTAGGAACTATTAATTATACTTTTATTAGGAAGTTCATAGTTATTTCTAGAAAAAATTTAGGGCAGATCCTCATGATCTGAATACCAGTTGGAAATCTCAGTGTTGTTTCTCTTGTTTAAAATCACCTCAATCACCGCTTTGATAGCACCTCTGTGCTTTCCCTCAGTGCTGCTTGGGGGACTACTCTGTAGCCACATGGGGCTTCATTTAGGGTTTTCCCCTTCTGTCTCCATCTCACATAGGAATAATGTACCACTATCCCTTGTGAAAGATGGAATTCCTAAAATGGAAAAAAACTGGCAGTTTTGAAAGGTCAAAATCCAGGAGTGTCTCTGCAAAAGAGACTAATTTCTGCATCTAGGAGCTGCTCAGTGACTGTTGTCTACGTTGAGGCATCTTGGGGGCTTTAGGTAGCCAGTGGCAGTGAGCTTTTGACTTCTACTAGTTTTGCATCCTACAGTATTAGGTCAGCTTCTTCTTTTCTGAGACTCTTTGCACAGCTAAGAGTTCCTAAAGGGAGGCATTTTTTAGGCCAAGAACACAAATGTACCAGATTCAGTGGGATGGTTTGCTAATTTGCTGAGTTTTAACATCAACAAAGGTGTAGTGCGGCATGTCATGGTGTATTTTGTTTTGTTTTAAGGAAAGTTTTATTTCTTGTAAGGATTGTGTAGAAAAGCAAGTGAATCAGATTACAAAGAACCACCACACTGAATGGATCTTAAATACTATTTTTGACAAATTTGGTTAAGATTTTTGTATTTGATGTGCAGTATGAAAAATGGACTTCATTTGTTGTTACTTCTATTTTAATGACAGTTTTATTACTGCTTTCTCCTCTTCAGTCTTATTTTTTTTAAAACTTAAATAATCCACCTCTATTTCCAATTAACTTTTGGAGCTCTTCTTTTCTATCCAGTCTAGCTCTTAAATTGTGCTGTTACTTATAAAACTGAATCTTCATGGCTGAAACCTAGATCTACTTCATCGAGGAGCATTTGCCTGCCTTTTAATCATTCTTTTTGCTTTTGTTTTTTTTTCTTTCTAAAATTTGTCTTTTCTGCTTTCATCATATAATTTAAGGTAACTTAACTAGGGATGCGTATCCATAAGTGTCCATAAGAGATCATTTACAACCTCTTTAGTGATTGAATAAACTAAGGCATGCATTGTTACCAGTTTTGAAGAAGTAAAAAATGCATTTGTTTAGGATTAAAGTGTCAAACACAAGTACGTGACCCATAAAACTCCCCAGTGCAGCCTGAACCAGATGAGAATTAATTAATTAGTCAACTGAAATTTAATAAAAAGGATTTTAACGTGATTTTCTTTAAAAAAAAAATCATTTTCTGTCTTGAAATTGATATTGGGTATTGGCTCCAAGGCAGAAGAGTGGTAAGGGAGGCAAAGGGGGTTAAGTCACTTGCCCAGGGTCACACAGCTGGGAAGTGTCTGAGGCCAGATGTGAAACCAGGACCTCCTGTCTCTAGGCCTGACTCTCGATCCACTTAGCCAGCCCAACGTTTGATTTTCTAAGTGTCCCTCAAGTATCCTTGAGTGGCCCTTACTTAGCCCTCAGGGATCCTTAGCAGTGTTTGGTGGTCTTGTTTTTATTTAAGTTGGACATCCCTGCTGTAGGATACCTGCTTATGTTAAATGATGGGTTCTTCTACATCAGTGGGGAAAATGACCCAGAGATCATCAGCAAAGACCCATGAAAAGAATCTACCAGTCCTAATAAATTAAAGTTTTAGCTCCATCCTAACATAGAGTGAGTAGTTCTTGCTCTTATATACCTCAAAGAAGGGAGGGGGCTGATGAGAGGGGAGTGCAAAATAGAGATTGAGGAGGATTCAGCCTAGGAAAAAGATCAGAGTTAAGGGAATATGGTCAGTTTTAAAAAATAATAAAGGATGACTTGGGCAGCCAATCAGTTACTTACCAAATTATGACACCAGATCTAATGAGTGCCTTTTGAAGTCTGAAACCAAATCAAGAGGCACTAGAGAAAGAGAACGCTTTAAGACACATAAAGAAAAGAGCAGATTTTACCCCGCCAGAGACAGTGTCTCTTGTGGATGGAGATCTGTCGTCCAGTCCAGGAAGAGCTCTGACACCTACTGACCCTGCACAAGTCACTGAACACTCTGGAGACACTTCTCTGAGACTGTGGGTGAAGACTCGGCCTTTTAGAAGTTGGACAAAGGGGCCAACCTGCCAGGGTTGGTCCAGCATCCTCATGTGGCTGCCCCCCACTACTTAGGAGGCTACCAGCCCCGTCCCAGTCAGACTTCATCTCCCCAGGACTCAACATAGGGAGCTCATTTTAGACTCTCAGAAAGTGGCACAGGCCAAACATAGAGGCTGAAGAATTCATGTTAACAAAAACTAAGGCTCTTTGGTATTTCCTCAACTTCTCAGTGCCAGGCTCAAAAAGAGCAACCATGTTCTTTTGATAGGAGACTGTTTGGCCTAATGTAATAGTTCTTGCATTATTTTGAAAAACTTAATAAAATTTTAGCCATTTAAGTATTCAAGGTACTATTAACCCCCATATTGAGTTAAAGATAAAACGAAACCAATTGATTTTGGTCCTTGATTTAGGAGAATAAATCATATTGGAGTCATATGATGATGTTATAGCTGTTGGAAACCAGATGTATTTATATTTATGGTTTTGAAAATTGCAAGAGTTGTTTTTGAAAGTCTTCAAAATTAGAGTTTAGTTTTAATCTGATTCTAGCTATTTTAATGGCATATTTCAGCTAAGTTTTGAAGCATAAAATTGTGAACAAAATGAAATTGAACTTTCCTTTTTAGGAAAGCTTTTAGGTTACCTGCTTTAATGTATAAAATTGGGGACTGGCTAGAAAGATTAAATAGGTTCATAGTAACAAATATTTTATGTGGGGGAAGTTATCCTGTTTCTTTGTGTTAGAATTTTTAACTCATATCACCATACTTTTCCCTTTTTTCTTTTTTTAATCTTTTGTTATACAGTTGACTGCACATTACTGTGGAAAAATACACAAAGATAGCGACTTGCTGTTAAATCTTTTTAAGTTTTGAGCTTTAAATGCTTGGCATAATTTATTTATTTGTTTGTTTATTTTGGAGGGGAGGGTTTTACTTTGATAACAGCAAGTTTTTGTGTTTTAAATTCCTGAACATGTTGAGATGGAATTACAGTAATGTGTTGTGGCTTGGGCCCCTCGCAGGAGTGTATCTCGCAGTCAGCAGTGAAAACAAAGTTTGAACAGCACACTATCAGAGCTAAACAGATAATAGATACTGTGAAAAACATAATGGATTCAATAAACGTGGCAGCTGCTGAGAAAAGGTATGATTTCATTTTGTTCCAATGAAAGAATGTTAATTTTTAGTAATCACTTAGATTTATTTCCAAGGTCAAATATTTAACAAAATACGTTAAAATATAACATATTCCAAAATCACCTTTGATTTACTAAGCATTTTGTCTCCTTTTATGGATGATAATGTTCACATGTATTACAAAGTAATCACAACTCAACTGTAAGTTTTTGGCACACAAAGTCAGTCGTCATTGAGATTCCTGTTTTTTATAGGGCAGAAAATATATTTTCAATAACCAGAATATAAACTAATTTAGCAGCATATGAAATGAGTATGGAGGGAATCAGGCCTGCTGATAAGAGAATCAGAATTTTTATAGGAGTAAAGAACCATTTTGGGGCCAGGGATCATTATTTTTAGTTATAAACTATTTGATCTTTCTTAGGGAGTGCCATAGAATTGTTAAATTAAGGAAATTTAAGCTCTGTTCTTAAAATCTTGATAGGAATAAGAATTATGGTTTGTCTTAGACCAGTAAATTAGATTACTTTACCTTTTGTGGATTTTCCAAATGCTTCCCCCAAAACAAAATATAATTTATATCAGAAAGCAGCTGATTCACCTAGTATTGGAGTGCCCCCTTGGTTTCTGGCCCTGTGGGAAAGCAAAAAGGAGGGAGGGGTAGCCCTAGCATTCATAGAGCCTGTTAGCAGTAGTAATGACTAAGTTAAGTTCATTTTACTCTTTCACATTGCTAATTTAATCTAACATAAATGGTTAACTGTTAGTTTGGGGGTTTTTTAATGCCTTAAACTATTGTATAAATTTCTGTGAGCAGACTTAGGCTTGCTTAGTTGCTTTAATTCCTTTATATATGCCTTAACTGTATATTGTTGCCCCTTAATGGTACCTTAGGATTTATTCACTGGAGGAGAGGGAGGACCAGACTGACAGATTGGACTTTATTAGAAACCAGATGAACCTTTTAACACAAGATGTTAAGAAAAAAATCAAAGAGGTTACAGCTGAGGTAGAGAGCAAGGTATGTGCATTTAAGAATAGTCTCAAGGGGCTTGTCTTGGGAATGGTGGTATTTTGGGATGTTTTAAGATGTTTCTCAATTTCATGACTCATTCTAATGCTCTCAGGTTTCATGTGCCATGACAGACGAAATTTGTCGCCTTTCTGTTTTGGTTGATGAGTTTTGTTCTGACTTCCATCCTTCTCCAAGTGTGCTCAGAATGTATAAAACTGTAAGTTTCATGCCCACCCAGTTCTCGTGTGTGTTATTTCCTTATTTTATACTATTGGATATAATCTTCTTAGGGTCTTAGTAAAGGCCATTTTAGATCTATTGACATTTTCAGATAGACTCACATGTTAGCCTCCACATATCCTTTATTTACTTTTAGTCATTATTTCTATGTTAGTTACAACAAACATTAAAAGAGTCCTCACTAGGCTTACAAATGGAATTGTCTTTGCCTTGGTCAGTAGAATGGAGTTCATTATGTGCTCTTTTCTATATATGATGTCTAACTTGGCTGAAACATTATCCAAGATTTTATTCCTTTTAATATTTGTCGTTTTAGAATGACAGAACATTCAGTTGAATTCACTGCTCTGCACGTAGGTGCCTAATAAATGTTTGCTTAATTTAATTGAAGCTGAAGCAAGGAGAGGTTTTCCTCCCTAAGCAAGATGATGGAAGTGATCTTTGCATTTTAGCAGGTGATGAGAGAGACAGACAGACACACACCTTTGTGAAACAAGGTCTAGTTATGAAACTATGGAGCAACATGGAATAATTTTTAATCTGAGTAAAAAAATGTTAGCTTTTTTTTTTTTTTTTTTTTTTTTTTTTAATTTTAAACCCTTAACTTCTGTGTATTGACTTTATAGGTGGAAGATTGGTAAGGGTAGGCAATGGGGGTCAAGTGACTTGCCCAGGGTCACACAGCTGGGAAGTGGCTGAGGCCAGATTTGAACCTAGGACCTCCCGTCTCTAGGCCTGGCTCTCAATCCACTGAGCTACCCAGCTGCCCCAAAATGTTAGCTTTTGTTAGACTTGAAAGATTTCTATTATAAAATATTGTTTTATGTCTGCCCTGGGATATAATTGGTTATGAAAAATAATAATAATATATAAATTTAACAACAGGAACTAAACAAGCACATAGAAGATGGTATGGGAAGAAATTTAGCAGATCGCTGTTCCACTGAAGTCAATGCCTCAATGTATCAGTCACAACAGGAAATGATTGGTAATAGTTTTGCTGCCCTAAAATGGAGTTTTTTTTTTAACTTAAAAGTTTTATTTCGTCATTTGATAAAAATTTTGTGCTTGTCCATGAGTATTACATTGAGTTTGAACTCTTTAGTTGCCAAGAGTAATACATCATTGATAGTTTTTCTGCTTTCTCATATAGTTCTAAGGGGTTTTGTATTATTTTAAAGGTAAAACAAGTATAATCTTTTTAAAAATTTATTTAATTAATTTAGAACATTTTCCCATGGTAACATGATTCATGTTCTCTCCCTCCCCACCCCCCCCATAGCCATCGAGCAATTCCACTGGGTTTTACATGTGTCTTTGATCAAGACCTATTTCTATATTATTGATATTCGCACTAGCGTGATCATTTAGAGTCTAAAACAAGTATAATCTTACTGTATACTTATTGTAGAAAAAATTTAAAACACACAAAACCCACTCATACTTGAAAGGAATGTTGTTTTTTTTCTGCTTTTCAGAAAATTTAAAGCCATTACTTCCTGCTGGTATACAGAATAAGCTTCATTTATTAATCCCTTGTAAGAAATTTGATCTCAGCTATGACTTGAATTGTCACAAGTTGTGTTCTGACTTCCAAGAAGATATCGTATTTCGGTTTTCCTTGGGGTGGTCATCCCTGGTTAGCCGGTTCTTGGGCCCTACAAATGCCCAGAGGGTCCTTTTAGGATTATCAGAGCCCATTTTACAGGTATAGTAAAACTTGTTAAATTCTGCTTGAAACTTATGTTTTATTGCATGTAATTTTAAAAAACCAGAGCTGGCTCATTGATGTATTTGTCATACCATTAGCATACAGACCAGTTGCTTTCAATCTGGCTACTCTTCACTTTGATGTACAAAGTGTGTCTTTGAGAGAAAATGGGCCCTCGACTTTGGGAGATCTCGATTCTCCTTAAGCCTTTATAGGTCTCTGTGCCTCTGAAGGTTTTGACCTCTGAAGCTGGCACACGTTTACGGGAAGGATGGGGCTTTACTCGCAGGTGGTGATTCGTTGTGACTGTGAGCACATTAGTGACTTTGTGGCCACAGACTGATAAGATGATGAGGAAAGATGCAGAAAGTGTACCTTTGCCTGGAACATTTCCTCTCAGAGAGAGGTGCCACATAGTAAGGCCAAAGAAGACCCAGAATGAAGGGCAGCCATTAACCTCTCAGACCACCAGGATGGTAGTGTCTTGTGAGATGGTCTGCTTGTCCTTCCTTCCACGCACCACGGCCACCTCTCCAGTATGTGCCGGAAGGTGTAGTTAATCCACTCAACTACAGGGAGTCCTGCACCGCTGGCTCTCTGTGACCCAGATGCTTCTGTTGTCTTTGATACACTCCAACCTTTAATTCAACTGAATTGCAGGACGATGTCTTTTCCAAACTGCAGTTGTTGACCCAGGAAAATTTAGACTACAGTCTGCTTACTGTTTTAGCCAGGCCATTTTTCACATTCTTTACAATGAGCTTTTTGAGGTCGTGGGGTGGGGGTGTGGGGGGGGGGGAACAGATGACCGTTTCTGCATTATTATTAGTGTTTCCATCTCCATTTTCCTCAGAAAGACTTTGTGAATTACTCATTAAGGGAATAACTTTTTTTTTCCTTTAGATTCAACAACTTTTGGAGAATTAGAGGGCTAAAAGATAAAGAGAGGGTCTTTGTGCAACCAGCCATGCAGCCTTGAGAAAACTAGAAAAAGGGGCAACTTTTAGTAGAGTTTTGTAAATATAACTGTCTTGTTCTGTTTGTTTTTCCATATTGCCACCAGGTGCCTCGATCTATAGCCTCTACTCCCTCTGCTCCTCCCAATCCTGCCACACCGGATGCTGTGTCTCAGGAAGAACTGATGGTTACCCTGGTGACAGGGTTAGCTTCTTTAACCTCAAGGACTTCTATGGGCATCATTGTTGTCGGGGGAGTGGTGAGTAACATTATTCTGTCTCTGAACTACAGCCAGCATTTGGATAGTGCTTTGTAGGACTTCCAGGAAAAGGACATCCTTGGCTCTGATTCCAGGCTCAGTGATAACATTCAGGAGTTTTGTAGGTTAAAAAAGTATGCAATTGTGAAAATGTTTAGAAAGTCTGATCACAAATAAAAATATCTCTTTGAAAGATGTACACTATACCAGATGATCTTCAGTATTAAAGAACTTGTTTCTAAATTGTATGGTTAGTAATATGAAACATAATGATTTTTTTGTAGCTCTTTACCTCCTCCCCTTTCCCCTCCCCCCAGGTATGTGAAAGTAATAAATCTGAGAATCGCAGCTCCCAGGCAGTTAACCTGGCAGATTGGGGGATAAAGAAAATGAATTTACCCATTTAATTTTACTTATTCGTAAGATAGTGAACATTGCAAGCTTATCTATCTGTGATTATCTTTAGTGTATGGGAAAGTTTAATGTATTCCACATACTGCTGAGAAGTCGTCTTTGTCACAGACCCACAAGATTTGAGAGTTGAAAAGGACTTCATTGTGGCCCAGAAGTTCCACCAATATGTGAAGGGAATCTTCAGCTCTGCCATAGCTCACAGGGAGATCATCTAGTCTTGGCTTGGAAGAAGAGCTCCAAGAACTGGAGAGCTCCCTGGGAGGCAGCCCTTTGCCCTTGGGAATGCTCTCATTGCTAGGAAGCTTTTCCTGACATTAAACCTACTTTGGCCTCTTGTCCACTGGAGTCACGCAAAACAAGTAACATAGAATCCAGGTTTTTACCGTCCTGGTGCTCTTCCTTGAACACTTTTCAGCTTGTTAATAGATCCTTCTTAAATTCCTTAAACTTAACCCTTGAGATAAGGAGTCCACTGGTCCTGCCAGTTCTTATTCCTGTAAGCTCCATCTTCTGCTTCATTGAGTTGTCATATTACACTGCTGTCTCATTGACCTTGGAACCCACTAAACCCCCCTGGATCTTATTCAAAACAAATTACTTTCGGGGGCAGCTGGGTAGCTCAGTGGATTGAGAGCCAGGCCTAGAGACAGGAGGTCCTAGGTTCAAATCCGGCCTCAGACACTTCCCAGCTGTGTGACCCTGGGCAAGTCACTTAACCCCCATTGCCTACCCTTACCAATCTTCCATCTATAAGTCAATACACAGAAGTTAAGGGTTTTAAAAAAAAAATTACTTTATAACCTTGCCTTGCCCATCTTATTTTGGTAAAGTTCATTAATTTTGTACCCAAGTGTTTATCCCTATTCATTATTTATCTTATTAGATTGAAGCCAAGCTCCTCAGCCTGTCCATGTACTTTTCGAACCCAATGCTGTCAGAACAGTGCGTTAGCTATCCCTGTAGACTTCGTGTCATTTGAAGTTTGAAGAGCACTCCTATGTTTTTGTCAAATTCACTGATAGGAATGTTAACTAAAGATCTGAGGGCCTAGTGCGGATCTCTGGGGCACTCCACTGGAAATCTTCTGTCATACTGGCATTGAACAATTAACAACAACAAGAACCTTTTGAGACTGGTCATCCAGTCAATTCTGAATCCATCAGTTTCCATTATCATCAAATCCATTTCTCTTGTCTTCTCTAAAAGAATTGTATAACTAATCAATACACTGGTCCACAATAGTTTCCAAGAACTCAGGATGAACAGTTCTGTCTACCTCCAGAAAGAAAACTTGGCAGACTTTGAACACAGAATGAAGATTTTTTTTTCTGGCTTGATTTTTCTTCCTTTCTTCTCTCCAAACCCCCCACCCCTCCACAACATGGCTAAGGTAACCTCGTATGTAGAATGGATATTGTACTTCTTGCCTTCTAAGTGAGCAGAGAAGGGGCTAGAGCGAGAGAGGAAAAATAGGGAACTGAGTATTTAAAAGTGAAGATTAAAGCAGAAACTCAGTCAATCAGGAGGATCTAGTTTCCATTCTGCCACAGACACAGTAGTTGTGGGGCTTTTAGGAAATCAATTAAATTCTTGGCCTTAGTACTCTGTCTGTAAAATGGGGTTAATAATTATATTTGCATATTCAGTGAACTAAATGAGATAAGGCAGATAAAACACTTTGTAAACCCTATATCTATCTATTTATTTGAGATTTTTATTTTGAATATTTCCCAATAGTTACATGTTTTATGTTCTTTCCCTCTCCTCCCAACCCCCCAGACCCTCCCCCCCCCCAGTAGCCAAAGCACAATTCCACCGGGTTTTACATTCTAAACCCTACATTTAAAAGAAAAAAGAATAGTTTGTTTCTTTATCAAAAGCTTTGCTAAAATTTAGTTAAATCTCTATCCCCAGCATTCTTATCTACTCATTTAATAGTCCTGACAGAAAAGGGAATGAGGTTAGTTTGGCATGACTTGGTCTTGATGAAGTCATGTTGATTTTTTTCTAGCCTTTTTCCCCTTTTAGATGTTTGTCAGCCATCTCATTTAGGATTCCCTGGTATTGAAGTTGTTGTTACTGACCTGGCAACTCAGTGGTATAGTTGATAGAGTACTGGATCAAGAGTAAGGAAAAATAGCCTCAGACATTTATTGCTTTGTATCCTAGTTTCCTCATCTATAAAATGAGATTGGATTCAATGACCATGATCTATTGATCTCCCCCATTTTTTCTCTTTAGAAAATTGAGTTATTTGCAGTTCTCCAGTATTATGTTACTTCTCTAAAATGATCTTAAAAATATCGTTGGCAATGCTTAGCAGTCACAACTACAAGTTCTTTCAGAAACCAAAGATGTTTATCTGGGCTAGGTGACTATAAATTAAATTTTTGTTGTTTTTTTTTTTTTAAATTAAAATTAGTTTTCTCTCCCTCTTATCATTTCTCACTTCTTGCAAAATAAACATACTCAAGCAAAACAAATGTCCACATTGACCATATTCTTTTAAAAAATCTTATTCAAGGGGGCAGCTGTGTAGCTCAGTGGATTGAGAGTCAGGCCTAGAGACAGGAGGTCCTAGGTTCAAACCCGGCCTCAGCCACTTCCCAGCTGTGTGACCCTGGGCAAGTCACTTGACCCCCATTGCCCACCCTTACCATTCTTCCGCCTATGAGACAATACACCGAAGTACAAGGGTAAAAAAAAAAAAAAAAAAAAAAATCTTATTCATGGGGGCAGTTGGGTAGCTCAGTGGATTGAGAGCCAGGCTTAGAGATGGGAGGTCCTAGGTTCAAATCTAGCCTCAGACACCTTCTAGCTGTATGACCCTGGACAAGTCACTTAACTCCCATTACGTAGTCCTTACTGTTCTTCTGCCTTGGAGCCAATACACAGTATTGATTTCTAAGATGGAAGGTAAGGGTTTTTTAAAAAAAAAAAAGTCTTATTCATTCTCTATCACCTCTATTATCTCTTATCATCTGGGGAGTAGCTCCTTTCATCTTCATTGGTCATTGCACTGAGTTCTTATAGATTTCTTAAGTGTTTGTTTTTGAAAGTATTATTAGTTCTGTATTAATTTTCTCTTGGAGACTGCTCATTTCACTTACTTAGTTTATACAGGTCTTCCCAGGTTTCTCTGAAACTGTCCAGTCATCATTTTCTATGTCCCAAAAGTATTCCATTATGTAGATAGACCATGATTTGTTCAGCCATTTCCTAATGGATCGGCACCTTCTTGGTTCCCAGTTCTTTGTTACTACAATAGCCACCATAAGCATTTTGTACATATTACATTCTCACTTAATCTCATGGGCTCTAGAGGTAGGCCTAGCATTAATGTCCCTTTTCTTGGGTGCTCTTGCTTCTCTCAACATATTGCATGACCTGTGTGACCTCTTACTTGCCTCAGTTTCCTCAACTGTAAAATGGGAATGATAATAGCACCTACCTCCGAGGTTTTTTGTGAAGATCAAATAATTGAAAAGTGCTTCGTACGGTGTCTGGCACAGAGTAAGCCATGCATAAATGTTAGCTCTCAGAAAAGTTATTTTCCTTATAAGCAAAAATAAAACCAGAACTGGGCCGTGGTATCTCCTGTTGTTTATTAAGATCCCATCCAAGTGAAGGCCCTCGTCTAGCCCAGCCCATTCCGTGCTCAGACATTCTTGGCGGATGCTGTTACCCGCCCCGCCTCCCCTTATACATCTGGAAAATCTACGTGGTTGGCCGAGTTTTGCACCCACGTCGGTCTCCCCCCTCTGTCTTCAGGCTCCCCTCGTGCTCACGGCGCCTGTGGAGACCTACCCCGAAGGACTAGGAGACGGGAGGGGCTCCTCCCGCTTGGGTCACGCCGAACCTGAGGCTCGGAGAGCAGCCGGCGGGCCAGGGAGCCCTCTCTGGGGATGGCAGACGGCACGGGCTGCTCCTTCTGCACTTCGGAGATCACCCGTTCTCGGGTTCAAGGCCGTGGGCCGTCCTGAGCTGCGGAGGGGAGAAGGAGGCCGCTGGGGAAGCGCTCAGTAGGCAGAGCGGGTGTCAGCCGGCGCTCCCCCTCCTTAGGCCTTCCTGCCCAGAAGAACTTGAATCTAAGACAGGGAGCCTGACATTATTCCAAACAGCACGATACATGACAGTGAAACTCCGAAAGAGCTGCCTTAGAAACAGACTGACAGAGGAGCGTTTCCTTTCCTTTGGTCCCTCTTTAAACCGCCCAGGGGAGAGTCCTTTTACCCGAACAGAACGGCCCTCCGGCGCGGGGCTGCTCCACGCTCGCGGCCGCTGTTTCTCTTACAGATCTGGAAGACGATCGGCTGGAAGCTGATCACGGTGTCCCTGAGCATGTACGGGGCCCTGTACCTGTACGAGCGGCTCACGTGGACCACCCGCGCCAAGGAGCGAGCCTTCAAGCAGCAGTTCGTCAACTACGCCACCGAGAAGCTGCAGATGATCGTGAGCTTCACCAGCGCCAACTGCAGCCACCAAGTGCAGCAGTAAGTGGTGGGGCCTCCTCGGGCCTCCCCGGGGCCTCCTCCGGCCCCTTTCTGCGGCTCTGCCCTGGGCCGGCCTCAGAGCTGACACATGTTGACGGTGGGCGGGGAGGGGACAGGTAGGGACCCCCCGTGTTTCTGGGTCACCCGGTCAGCGTGGAACTCGGCCTGACCACACCGACGGGGAGCGCAGACGGCGTCGGCCCGCAGCTTCCTTTTGTAGAAAACCAGGCTGGCCCGAGAGGGGAGCAGGAGGCGGCTGCAGGCTGGATCTGGGCCGCCTCTTGAGTGGGAATGAGGAGGCGAACTCCCAGGAGAGTCCGGCCTCGAGGGAGCCCTGAACTTCCTTGTCCAAAGAGCTGATCAGGGCCAGGGCAGGCCTGGGGGCCCGGCTTTCCTGCTACCTCTTTGGTGTTCACTGAGTGCTTTGGGGACTGCTCTGTCTGTGGCCAACAATCCAGCTGCTCCTTCTGCCAAGCAGCTTTTAGGGTTTGTTTCTTTTTTTGATTTGTTAAAGTTCACAGGTATCTCCCTCCTTCCTTATTTGTTTGTTTTAGAACCCTCACTTTCCATCTAAGGCAGAAGGGGCAGGGCGAAGCAAAAGGGTCAAGTGACTCATCCAGGGCCACGGCTGGGCTGTCAGGCCACATTTGAACCCAGGTCCTCCCAGCTGTAGGCCTGGTGCTTTAAAGGCTGTGCTACGAAATCACTTGCCCTCTCCCCCAAGCAAAGCAGACTGGCCTAAAGTGGTTTTCTCCCTAATCTATTTTTCTTTCTTGAAAAGGGAAATGGCCACGACGTTTGCTCGTCTGTGTCAGCAAGTCGATATTACCCAGAAACAGCTGGAAGAAGAGATTTCTCGGCTGTCCAAAGAAATAGACCAGTTGGAGAAAATACAAAGCAGCTCGAAACTTCTAAGGTACGTCATCGGGGAGCGCTTGCTGGCACCAGAGTCGTTGGGTGGCGTAAAGGAGGGGCAGAGTGACACTCGCTCGAGATTGGTGGCGCCGTGTTTGGTTTCTGCTGCTGCTCTTGGGCTTGGAGGGAGATGAGCCGTTTTAGGTAGGGAAAAACCTAGAATGACGTTTCTTTTCTTAACTCCACATTTTGCATCAGCAGCTAAAAGCAGTTTAAATGGATAAAACCAGCCCTTTTCACTTGAAGTGGTTTAAAGCCACTTGTGGGCTTCCTCTGCTTCTGGCCTTGCCCGTGGCTTGTTGTCTGGGCATTGATTGGAACAAGAAAAGTGGGAGCCACAGAAGCTCCCTCAGCATGAAAGGGCAGCCATGTCTGGGCTGGGGCTGGGGCTGGGGCTGGGGCAGGGGCAGGGGCTGGGCAGCCCTGGCATGCTGGGGTGCGATGCTGGGCGAAGCCCGTCCGCTTTCCGGGCCGGCTGTGCTGCGTGTGAGGACGCCGATCCCGGGCTCGCTCCCTCCCTCCCCCTCAGACTGGCTACACTGTCAGTGGCGAGGCAGGAGAGCGGCAGCCACGCGTGTCTGGGCTCACTGTGAGCCCGGCTCCGCGCCTGGCGCTCCATTTGGGGTGCGGCTGCACCATTTCCCAGAGAGGCAGGACTACACTAGCGAAGTAGAAAGCCCCCCGAGAACCCCCTTTAGCACTGTTGTTGGGGCCCGCCCAGGGCAGGGCGGTGTTCCAGCCCCCCGCAGAGCCTGCGTGATGAGCCGCTCCTGCGCGCTGCGGCGCTTCCCTGACCCGCAGGCTCACCGGGGCTCCTCGTGTCCACTTTAAATGCAGAAACAAAGCCGTCCGCCTGGAGAACGAGCTGGAGGACTTCACGAGGCAGTTTCTCCGGCCGAGCAAATAGGAGGACGCGAGCAGACGGCCGCGGCGGCACCCGGGGGAGAAGCAGGACTTTCATGACAAATGACGCTCGGCGGGAACTCCACGGACTAGGCTTGTCGTAACTGCCGAAGCGGCAGAGGAGGTGGCAGAGAACATTCTGGAGGTGTCGCGGTCACTCGCCGCCGTGTGGTGCGGGGGGGGTGTCCTTACGTGTCATGGGATAAAGAACCAAACGTTTTGCCGATTTAAAATGATGAATGAATTTGTGAAGGGAAGCACGAGGCCTGTGAGCGCCGGGCCGGGCCTTGAGCCCTCCATAGCGCCTTGTTGGATTCTCAAAAGCTGCTTCCTGGCATCCAGGAATGACGGGGGGCCCTTTCAGTCCTGCCTTTTCCAGAATAATTTCCAGGAGCTCCTTTATGGAGAACAACCCATCTTTTTAGAAAATAGTCCTATTTCTCTTAACAGCCCAGAAGAGGAAGTTTCTTAAAATGTGTATTATTGATGCAAATAACAATCCTTTTTGTCCCTGGGCAGGCAAGCAGCCCATTATGCTACCTAACCCGTCCCCGGCCTTGTGGGTTGTTGTTCACTTAGCTGGGATTTGGGGGTGATGGAGTGCCCGCCGGCCACCTCGCCGGCTCGAGCGGGGCTCCGGCCCCCCGTGTGTGCTTGACTAGACATCAAGGCGGCCTTCGCTTTGCTTCGCGGGGGGGGGGAAGGATGACTTTGTGACTGGGCCGGGGCAAGGCGGCTTTGCGACTCCCTTATTGTAGGCACAGAGCTGAGCTCTTTCCTGGCCGGCTGCCTGAGCAGTTTTCTGCGGGGAACACTTTACTGTAAATAGGGATTTGGGGGATTATTCATTCAGTGCTTCCCTTTTTGTGCCTTTAAGGCTTCTGAATGCTATTTATTATTCGACCTTCTCCAGGCAGGGGTGCCTATATTTTTAAAGAATAAATAGCATTGTTTTTGGCCATTAAAAGCCTTTCAAATTATTTATATATTTTTATGGAATTAAATGTTAACAGGATAAAACTGTCAGGTCTAGAACTAAATGAAAAGTTAACATTGTATGGATTAGCCATCGACGGGCCCCACTGAGGAATGGGAGAAGTGGAAACACAGCGCTCCCCTGTGGTCCGAGTTGGCGTCGGCCCTTAGTAGGAGCCGGTTCTGTCTGCGTGTGAACAGCACATCGATCTGATGAGTAGCAATTATAAACGTTTTCTTCAGTACTTTGAAATAAATGCCACCTGACTGGACATCTGCCGTGTGCATGTTGGAAATAAAGCAAGATGGCTGAAGACAAAACAAAATCGACCCCCACCCCCGATCCGGGAGCCACCCCGAGCCCTTTCTTGTTTAATCTAAGTTGGGGAACGGCAAAGCCTACGACTTGCACAGAAATTATGTCATTTTAGCACTAATGGGGTTCAGATTTTTGCAAGATCCTTGATGTCTATTTTCTATGTCTGTTTGCAAGATCATTTATAAACTTTGTATAATTCTCAACTTTTTACAAACATAGTTATTTTATAGCTGTTCAAACTTGTGAGGGAAAAAATAAAAACTATACCCATTATTTGCTTGATAGAAAAAGTTTATACTGGCACTTTGGAAACCACGCAGCCCTTTTCCCCCCTTTAAGACCGTTACCTTCTGTCTTAGCATCAAGAGCCAGGCCATCGAAGGGACTTGGCCAGTGGCCTCCCAACTCCACGCCACTGAGCTGCCCTCCTTGCTTTTTTGTTTTGAAACCTTGACCTCCCCTCAGTACTGTATATTGGTTCTAGGGCAGAGTTGGTAGGAGCCAGGCAGTGGAGGTTAAGTGACTTGCCTGGGGTCACAGCTAGGAAGTTTGAGTCTGCCTCTAGGCCTGGCTTCCAGCTCAGAGTCACCCAGCGGCACTCCCTAGCTTTCTCCCCCTACCAAAATTGTAAGATCCAGCAAGCTTCTGGGGAAGACCAGCTCTCATTTCACCAACATCCCCTTTTGTAGTTCTGAACTGTTCCTTCAACTAGTGCCCGGCCTGTCTCGCAGCTTCCCCTGTGGGCAGGCTAGAAAGGATCTTGGCTTCCTGCTACTTGGGGAAAAGGACTCTGCCGTGGGGCAGAGCTAACTCTAGGACAGCTGAGCCCGATTAAGGACTACTCGTCAATTGAACAAATGTTACACTGGAGCCTTTGGGAACCAGGTACTGTGCATTGTTGTAACTTGTTTGTGCCTCATTTAATTTAGGGGAGCGGGACATGCTTAAATAAAACAAATCTAGATCATCCATTCCTCTCAAATGGCACCTTCCTTCACTTCCTTTCTTTGCCTCTGGGCCTCATTAAGAGTCCCATCTCTGGGGAAGTTAACTTAAAGTGATCAGGGCCATTCTCTTGGGAGAAAATGACTCCTGTATTCACTAATATTGTCATTTGGATTTTCCAAATTTCTATCAATCAAAATGTTGGTGGCATTAAATAAGCTCTCAAGGGTCATCTCATCCTAGTCTGTCTTTATCCAGGCAGAAATTTTTCAAAATCATTCCATTTAATTCACTGTTGGTAAACGTCAGCCCCGGAGGCTGTCGTGTTACACGCACAAAGGCATGGTTACTCATGGTTGGCACGGTCTGGTCTCCCTCCGACCCAGAAAGACCCGAGCTACACAGAGTCTGGTTAAAAGCACTTGTTTATTGGTTACAATATCAACTCATGGCACCATGTTTCACTGAGCCACTGTACAAATACAAAGATCAAATCCATTGGAAAAAAGCTATAAACAGAAATTCATAGCAAGTGACCATTTTCACAGGGAAGTCATTGATGCAAAAGCACTATTGGAGAATGCACGGCACGAGTCCCTGGTTTTTATTAGCTTAAATTAAAGCTGTTAGGTGGATACAGACACACTCCAAAGGCAGTGTGGAATTGTTTGGAATTGTTTGTAATCTTTACTGACTTATCTGGTCTAAGTCAGCACAGAGTGTGTAAAACAAATATTCTGAGTAAGATGAGAAGAAATATATCGGAAATTTAACTATCATATACAGTGACTGCAAAACAAAAGTTTTTAAAAACCAATTACATTTGGACTCCTTTGGATGTATTATGTAGTACAAGTGTTCGAATGCCTCTTTGAAAGGAGAAAAAACACGGAATAGAGCACCATTGTGTAAGTAAAACAAAGGCTTGAAATATCTAAAGACTATTCCACTGAAGTCCATATTAGTCAAAAACCTAACATACTGTGTGTGGTACAAGATTTTGTCAGGCACATTTAATCTGTTATCAGTTATATCAATTAGTAACACTTGACACATTTTACCATTACAACACTGCATTAACATTCTGCATGTATTTTACATAACCAGCAACTGGATAAAAAGGCCTGTGGTGCCTCCGAAGTGTAGGAAGCTTTACCAGCATGCAGGCCAGATCGCGGAATACGAGGTGCACCACCAGCCCAAGCTTGCTTAATTTGTACACAAATGGGATCTCGAAGCCAGTCATTCTGCTGCCCAACACAGCAGACAACGGGCTTATTTTCACCTACTCTAAGTAACCAGGATTTTGAAGTAGAGCCCTCCAATCTGGTGGCCGCTGACTGTCCTCTGAACAAAGGGAGAAAATGAATGGAATGTTTTTCGTGTTCCTCATAAACATAAAACACGATGTCACAATGGGACAAGCGGTACGTGGATGGACTTTTAAAGATGAATCTGCCACCTCCAGACGGCATTGCTAATCGGAACTGACAAAAGACTAGAAATACCAGTTTCGGACATTATTCTTGTTCCATTCATGCTTTCCATGTCAGAACTAACGTATAAGCAGTCTTTTCAAACACGTCAGGAAAACTCTAGAAAGCCCTTTGTAGTGATCAGAATCAGGTTCACAGCATCATTGTTTTAGTCCCATTTGGGGGAAGACCCAATCCATTTCCTAGCAATCTGAGCAAATCAATGAATTTTGAGAGTACAGAATGTTAAATTTCAACCACACTTAGAATTTTCTCATTTAAACCATGAGGCACACATTAAACAGTAGAAAGGGGTCCCTAAAACACCCCTTTGGAAAGCTTGATTTTCTGTTCCATGACTACCAATAATGAAATTGACACCAGATGTTGCCCCCTGCCCACTGGGACCCAACAGCTCTGAAAATCTGAATATGACACAAACTGCCAGGCCAGGTCACCTGAGCCCTTTGCAGAGATTAAAAATTAACTCTGTTAAAATCTGTGGAAGAGGAAAAAATAGAAGAAATACTCAATTTTGGGGGGAACCTTATGCCAGAAGTAGTCATTTTGTTTTAAAGTGCTTTATGCTCAAATGTCAATCACTGACATGGTACAGTAAAAAACAGCTGAATAAATTTTAGGATTCGAGAATAATTTTATTTCTACTAACGCACAAGAAATTGCTAATATTTTTGATACAGATGGAAGTGGCATTGTTTGGATGGCATTGTTTTCCTTTCAACCAATTTAAAGATCAGTAGATTTCCCATGTGTGTACCTTCCTGTCAACTTAAGGAATACTTAAAGAATAGAAATACATGGTGGACAGCCATGCTGAACTCCCAATCTGTAGATAAATTCAACAACTGGCAAACTATGCCATCTGGTGCTTAGAAACAAGGGAACTGTCAGCCTACCCGATTTCAGATTTACTGAAATAGCCTTGGACACTCCTGGCAGTCACTCAACATGGCACAAAGATGACTCTTGACATCAATATTATATGCATAAACTTGTTAATCACTCGAGTCATCAGTTATTTTAAACTGGTCTCCAAATTGTTGAAATATGAAAGTAAACACTTAAGAAAAAACTCTGTTGGTGACTTGATAACACTTGTGGTTTGTCCATGTGCCACTGATAATTATGGCTATTGCCATGCAGCTTCCAAACTGATGGCAAGGACTTCTCTCATTTAGTTTGCTTTTTAGCCATTTTTCCTGATGTTGAACCAAATGACAATGCTTTTTTCAGAGGTATGCACCTTCTGTCTGACCCCAAAGAGCTGCTCCTTATGAAGACACACAGACATGTCACTAGGACAGCACATCATTCATCCAAAAGTCATCTCACAGAAAAAGGAAAACGTGCGAGTTCTTGTAATATACAGCGTAGAATAATTTTGGTCTGCTGCCTCCCGAATTGGCCCCAAGTACATTCTCTCTATGGACCTGCTCCCAAATTCACGGTGGTTGGCACGCTTTACTATTTGTAAACAAGACAGATATACAGGCACAGTTTGGAAGTGCTGACGTTGGGAGTAACATGGGATCAAAGCGTCAAGTTGGTCTCGGCAGGAATCCGTGGCCCCAACGTTCACAAAAAGGACTCGACAGTCTTTCCCAAGAAGTAACAAGGGGAAGCAACGCCACCCATTGAGTGACTGATTTCTAAGGGAGATCCGTCACAGGAAAAGGTTTTTTCTGAAAGACGAGGGCGCTTCGAGCCCAGCTCTTCCGGCGGACCCGGTGCTAGTGAGACGAAGCCACTCTCTAAGGAAGTTGGGAATCGCAGCGTGCCTGGCTGCGAGGCCGGCTCCTTGGGGGTGCCGCGGCTTAGAGGCGATCTTTAAAATCAGCCAAAGAGCTTAAGAAATGGACGGTTGGCACTGGAGGGAATATTGAGACAAAATAAGGGATGGATTCATGGCAGCGACTAAGACGTGAAGGCATGGGCCATTTTCACTAACCTAAATTTTAAATTTAAGAGGACAGTTTACTTAAGGTTTTAAATAGGTTACTGACCCAGAGACAAGGGATAATGCTCTTCACTCTAAACACAGTGCTATCTTACTAAATTAGCCATACATAGAAGAGGCATCTATACTCGGGTGAAATCCTGGGAAGGATCACCAGGTTTGCAGAAAAAAAACAACTCATTCTATATCTCTGAGGCAAAGAACCAAAAAACAAAAAACAAAAAAAAACCTGAAATTTTCCAAATAGCCTAAAAACTCAGCGTCCTGAAGTTCAACTGGCCAGGCTCACAGTGGGACACGCCCCTCCTAGTGTCATCGTATTACAATTAGCCTTGAAGAATGTGCAAAAGAATGTCGGCCGTGGGTCCGTCTGCGCCTCTGGTCTGGACATGCAGGCGATTCTACAACTTCCTGTAGAGCCCCAGAGAAGAAAATGGCTATTTGGCCAGGGTCGAGAGCGCATCTTCAGGAGTCTACCTAGCCCATCTGTCCCAGCTGAAATGTGGGCCCTTCATTCTGGGAACAGCAGCTGGTGTTAAAGGAGGCACCGGGAGCCACGGGGGAAAGGCGCGCGTGCCGTGTCAGAACAGGGAAGGGCTCCAGAAGGAATCCCCGGGGCCCACCTGGAGGAGGCACGGCTGCCCGCCCAAAGCCACGGCAGCATGTCCCATGCAGAGCACTTTCACAAAGACTAGATCCTGCCAAGCTATCATCTGATCTCCAAAATTCAGAAATACGACGTTTCAGATAGATGCAAAGCTATAAATGTCGTTCTTTAAAAAAAAAGCAGACGTACGTTAGACAGACAAATGTTACGGGAGAGGCTGCAATAGTGTGTGCATTCTGTTCCATACCAGGAAAATGGAAGATTAGCAGACTCTGAGCACAAGCAGAAATTCCTCAGAACAAGCTACCCAAAATTCCCAAAACAAAACCGGGTCTGTGTTTGCTTTCTTGTCACCATGATTTTATACACTGGCCCCCCTCCCCCCTTTTCTTCACTTTATTTTCTAATAGTTTACATAAAGCCTTTGTGTGTGTGAGTGTAATAGTGAATAGAAAACCCCCCACTTCACCTGCAAATACAAGGTAGAAATGTTATTTCACAGCTACAGGCTGCAGCATTGATCTCTCCAGATCTCAGCGGAGAAGGTAAAACACATACAACCCAGTTAATTCCAGATTCTAAGAAAACTGTCCCAAGATCCCGTCGCTACAGCCATGCCGTCGTCGGTGACGCCTAGACAGCTGACGCGGTTGTCGTGGCCAGCAAGAACACCTGGAAGGACAAGGAGGAGGAGAGTCAGACGGGGGCACCGAGGCGGCGTCACTAGGTGGGGACCGGCGGCGCGGCTCCCTCGTATCCAAGGGGCGCCGCGGGAACCCCACCGTGCCGGCCTGGACCTCCTCAACAACTGTGCTCCGTTTTACCGAGGGCCGGTCATCCAGAGATGGCCGCTGGCTCTGGAGAGAGCCGCGTCGGGGACGGGACGGCCAGGAAGCAGAGCAGACAGGCAGTGCGAGCGCTGTTATAAGGGCCTGAAGCTAGGGGTAATAGTGGTTGTAATAGGGAATAAGGCACCAAGGCTGGAGGTAATCAAGGGAATAGGCTATAGGCAGAGGGATGTTTGGGATTGAGGATGGGCACTGTGGATGGGGTCTGTGAATCCCTGAGGCAGTGAAGTGGATGAGAAGGTGCAATAGTGAAGGTTGGTAGTTGAGGTGGAAGGAGAAATAAGGGAATGTCTGAGTTTGGGGAGTATAACACGGAGGTACCAAGGGTTACAAGGCAGAGGATGAGTTAATCTAAGGCAGGCATCAGCAGCAGGGAACACAGCCTGGATACTCAGGTTAGAGACAAACACTGAAGGGAAACAGTCTGAGCCCTTCAGGTAAAGGACACTTTACAGAGCCAGGTTAGGGCCAGCCAAGAACGGCTTGAAACTGACTTGAGGCTTCTAGTCAGTTTCACAGGAAGGGACTAGTATTGAAGTTTCACTTCCTCCAAAATGGATACCTTCAGCTTCCCTCAAACTCCAGAGAGTATGTTATTCTCTCCTCCCTCTCTAACTAATCAACTAATGAAGTAGCCAAAGGGTTTTGATTAAAGACAAACAGGGTTTATTGTTTTTTTAGGGTTGATTGGCAGGGTAGAGGATACAAGGTAGCCCTAACAGCCGCTTAGAGAAGGCTTCAGGTGGGGGAAGGGAGGCAGGAACATGAGTCTGAGTAGGACCAGCCTACTTCAGCCCCGAGAGGGTTTGTAGCCAAAAGGGGTAGGAAAGCTGGATACAATGATTCAACAGGTAAACTTGCAACAAGGGTGAGCCCTATTTGACTAAACTTTCAAGTTTGAAACTAACTCTCAGATGTACTCTCCTTTCCAAACTTCTCAGACATTCAGGTAGGGAAAATGAAGGTGGGAATAAGGTAGGCTACGGAGATTCAAAGGAATTAGCTAAACTAACAATGTTTAATGGAACAGCTGCAAAATATAGGCCAGGTTTCAATCTACAGAAGGAGCTCAGATGGACCCTGATTCTCTCCACGAGTTCCCAGGACCAACTGAACTTTTTCCCTCATCAACTGACAGAAGAACTCTGCAAAGCAGTTATGCCCCCTCTCTGCACCACAGCGCCTGCCCAGGGGCTTCCCGAGGAGTCTGCCTCAGAGGAAGGACCCGGGAGAGGGCGGGCCCCCGAGGGCCGGGAGGTTGTCCTTTCCGGGTGAGGTCCGCGGACCCCATCTACACGTTCACGGAGAGAGAAAATCTCGGTCTGAGAAGAGGGACTGACCTGCACGTTCTCCTTTCAGCGTGTCCCACACGTTACAGTTGAAGTCGTCGTAGCCCGCCAGCAGGAGGCGGCCACTTTTGGAGAAGGCTACCGAAGTGATGCCGCAGATGATGTTATCGTGAGAATACATCATCAGCTCTTGGTCTGCACGAAGGTCAAAGAGCCGGCAAGTGGCGTCATCAGAGCCGGTGGCAAACGCGTGCCCGTTGGGAAAGAACTGAGAAGAGAATTCCGAGACCCCATTAGAAAGAGGGGAAATCACATAGCTTTTAAAAAGCATTTCAGTCGAAGAAATCCAAGAAAAATGCTTAAGACTCTCCTATTCGTCTACCCACAAAAATGCCTCAGAGGCACAATAGAAAACCACCATAAAGATCCTACAAAAAGAAACAGCTTTTCTCTTAGGACAGATGACAAAGAAGGTAAATCTAATTTGGTATGTAATTAGGCTATAAATCATTGCTTTTATTTATTTATTTATTTTTTAGACCCTTGTACTTTGGTGTATTGTCTCATAGGTGGAAGATTGGTAAGGGTGGGCAATGGGGGTCAAGTGACTTGCCCAGGGTCACACAGCTGGGAAGTGGCTGAGGCTGGCTTTGAACCTAGGACCTCCTGTCTCTAGGCCTGACTCTCACTCCACTGAGCTACCCAGCTGCCCTAAATCATTGCTTTTAAACCAAAGGCCTGTGAATTTATTTAAAGTTACTTAGTGGCTTTTAAGAAATGACAAGCAGGTGATTTCAGAAAAAGCCGGAAAGATCTATACAAACTGAGGCAGAACAAAATCCGCAGAAGCAGAACACTGTACGCAGTAACGGCACTACCGTATGGGGATAAAAGGTGGCAATGACCTGGGACACTTGTGAGCACTGAGGAGGAGGAACGCTCTCACCTCCCCAGAAAGACCTGCCAGAGTCACAGTAGCGCCCTTGCAGTCTTGTTTGGGGGCTCTGCTTTTGTGTGCTCCTATCACAATGACCAGGGTGGAAGTGGGCTTTATCATGGCTCCAAGTCAGGGAGGAAGACAGTTTTAGATCTTATAATTTTGGAAAATGACTGCTGAAAATGATCATTATAAGAAATTGGGAAAATAAGATAGCTTTGAATTAAAAAAAGATAATGTTAATTAATGATGGTCATGGATGAAAGCCAAAGGAGAAGAAAGGTTTGGATTCAAGGATATTTCCTTTACCTCCAGATGAAAGTGTCCAAGTTCTATAAGTCATCTATTACTATATAGGTTCTTATTATTGATAAACAAAACTTAGAGTTTTTCAGATTCAGGATAAAAATTCTGATAAAAATTTAGATATTAACAAAAGAAACCTCTTTCACAATTGCTTCTTGTCTATCTGCCATGAAGAGCTTAAGTAGAATATTTATTCACATACAAATAAGGTTACAGAAACAATGCAGAAAATAAAGAGTAGGAATTTCTACCCGAACTGCAAAGGTACCTTGGAATCTCTCTTCTAGAGACAGTTTTGTAAGCCTATACTGATTAGTGCACCAGGATACTTGTTTGTTTTTTTAAATAAAACCCCTACCTTCTATCTTAGTATCAGTTCCTTGACAGAAGAGCATCAAGGGCCAAGCAAGTCATGGAGGTCACGGGACTTGCCTAGGGGCACAGCTAGAAAATGTTCCTCCAGACCTGGTGTTCTATCTGCTGAGCTACCTTTTTAACCTCTTATTTTCTGCCATAGTAACAACTCTAAGAAAACTAGGCCAACGGGGCTTGCCACAGTTAGGAAGAACTTGAGGCCAGATTTGAGTCCTTACTCAGGGTTGAAGCTCTGAACACTGAGCCACCTAGCTGCCCCATGGCTACTTACTTTTAAAGTGCCATAGACAGACTTGGAAATGACAGCAGACCTTAGTTTGAGAATATATTTCAGAATTGCTCTTTCATTTAAAAATGCCACACTGCCTAGTGACAATCATCTAGTTGCTAGGGATAATAATAAAAACAAGTCAAGAATTAATCTTAAGAAAGAGAAACAAATGTATAGTTTGGTTTAAAGCACAATGCTTAATAGATGCTTTTTTAGACTTCTAGACTACTAACTAGGATATATCTTTCTTTTTTTTTGGGGGGGGGGCCCAAGTTTCCAAGAGGAAATTTATTTAGGTAACTAGGATATTTCTAAATAATTATTCTTAATTAAATTTTTTTTTCCTTTTCAATGAACAAAAACTTCTTTCTGTCGTCTCCCCCCACCTTCTGCTCTTGGAATGAAGGGTAGAAACCCTTGCAAAAATAATATGGAGGTTCCGGGTTAAGATGGCGGCAGAGTAAGAAGCAGCTCTTAACCTCTCCTGACTGAAACACACAAAACTCCTCAAGGGGACATAAAAACAAGTCCAGACGAACGGAGAAACCCCACAACAGGGCACAGCGTGGAAGGTACGTGGAATCAAGACATTTATAGGCTATAAAGGGCTCTCACTAAATCGTGGGCTGAGCAACCGCCCCACCCCCAACCCCTCCACACACAAGATCTAGAGCTCTGAAGCCAGCTAAAAAGAAATAGAGCAAGTTTGGGGCACCCATCGAGTCATTGGCAGCTCCGGGGCCTGTTCCTGAGAGCAGCAAGACTTAGGACCCCATTAAGCCAAAGAACACAAGCGAAATCTGAGAGCTGGAGCAGAGAGTGGATGCTGGGCGCAGAGCGCAGGCTGAGCAGAGCACAGGCACAGGCGGAGGCGTGGGTGGAGGCAGACACAGCCAGGAACTAAAGCTCTGAAACCCTGAGTGGGGAACCAGTGCAGACGGGTATACCACTGTGGAAGCAGCGCCCTGAGACTTGTAAAGGAACCTCCTGCAGAGGATCAAGTAAGGGGGTCCACCAGGGGGCTTGACCTTGGAAAAAACCAGAACTCAGACCTCAGGAGCTAATAGACCGCAGACAGACACTGAGCGCGAGGATAAACCTGAGAAGCTGCTGGGCTAATGATGGCTACCCAGACTCAGGAAACTCAGAAGAGAAAGAATAACAACAAGAAAAAGAAGCCTTTAACACTCGACAACTTTTACACAGAGAAAATCCAGACAACCGAGCAAACAGAGGAGGAGAACAAACAAGCATCCGGACCCTCCTCAAATAAGGAAAACTCCTCACAAGCTATGGAAGAGTTCAAAACTGAGATTTTGAGGAAAATGGAAGAGATCTGGCAAGAAAATAACTGTTTAAAAGGTAAAATCTTGCAATTGAACACCAGAAATGACCAGATTGAAAAGGAATACCAGAAGATTATGGCCGAAAACCAGAAGATTATGGCCGAAAACCGAAAGATTATAGCCGAAAATCAATCCCTAAAGGCTAGAATTGAGCAATTGGAAGGTAATGATCTCTCAAGACAACAAGAACAAATAAAACAAAG